>NC_091377.1:8307281-8322281 GCF_038502225.1 Cherax quadricarinatus
CAAGTCAGAGTATGTAGGAAAGAGGGAAATTTTTTCCCAGTAAAAGTAGGCCTTAGACAAGGATGTGTGATGTCACCGTGGTTGTTTAATATATTTATAGATGGGGTTGTAAGAGAAGTAAATGCGAGGGTCTTGGCAAGAGGCGTGGAGTTAAAAGATAAAGAATCACACACAAAGTGGGAGTTGTCACAGCTGCTCTTTGCTGATGACACTGTGCTCTTGGGAGATTCTGAAGAGAAGCTGCAGAGATTGGTGGATGAATTTGGTAGGGTGTGCAAAAGAAGAAAATTAAAGGTGAATACAGGAAAGAGTAAGGTTATGAGGATAACAAAAAGATTAGGTGATGAAAGATTGAATATCAGATTGGAGGGAGAGAGTATGGAGGAGGTGAACGTATTCAGATATTTGGGAGTGGACGTGTCAGCGGATGGGTCTATGAAAGATGAGGTGAATCATAGAATTGATGAGGGAAAAAGAGTGAGTGGTGCACTTAGGAGTCTGTGGAGACAAAGAACTTTGTCCTTGGAGGCAAAGAGGGGAATGTATGAGAGTATAGTTTTACCAACGCTCTTATATGGGTGTGAAGCGTGGGTGATGAATGTTGCAGCGAGGAGAAGGCTGGAGGCAGTGGAGATGTCATGTCTGAGGGCAATGTGTGGTGTGAATATAATGCAGAGAATTCGTAGTTTGGAAGTTAGGAGGAGGTGCGGGATTACCAAAACTGTTGTCCAGAGGGCTGAGGAAGGGTTGTTGAGGTGGTTCGGACATGTAGAGAGAATGGAGCGAAACAGAATGACTTCAAGAGTGTATCAGTCTGTAGTGGAAGGAAGGCGGGGTAGGGGTCGGCCTAGGAAGGGTTGGAGGGAGGGGGTAAAGGAGGTTTTGTGTGCGAGGGGCTTGGACTTCCAGCAGGCATGCGTGAGCGTGTTTGATAGGAGTGAATGGAGACAAATGGTTTTTAATACTTGACGTGCTGTTGGAGTGTGAGCAAAGTAACATTTATGAAGGGATTCAGGGAAACCGGCAGGCCGGACTTGAGTCCTGGAGATGGGAAGTACAGTGCCTGCACTCTGAAGGAGGGGTGTTAATGTTGCAGTTTAAAAACTGTAGTGTAAAGCACCCTTCTGGCAAGACAGTGATGGAGTGAATGATGGTGAAAGTTTTTCTTTTTCGGGCCACCCTGCCTTGGTGGGAATCGGCCAGTGTGATAATAATAAAATAATAAAATAACACCAGGAGGCAGCTCTGATGAAAACTCACACTCACACGAGCTTTTAAATCTCTGCACAAAATTCAATTTAAACCAGCAAATAATAGAGCCTACTAGACTGGAGAATACACTAGACCTCATCTTCACTAACAATGATGATCTGATAAGAAATGTCACCATATCAAAAACAATATACTCAGATCACAACATAATTGAGGTTCAGACATGTATGGTGGAGCCCCAGACCGACATAATGAGATTAGTCACGAGGGAGCATTCACCAAATTCAACTTCAATAACAAAAACATAAAGTGGGAGCAAGTAAACCAAGTCCTAACCGATATAAGCTGGGAAGATATACTAAGCAACACAGACCCCAATTTATGCCTAGAACAGATTAACTTGGTGGCACTCGATGTATGCACTAGGCTTATTCCTCTAAGAAAAAGGAGTAGATGTAAAATAGAAAGAGACAGGCGCTCCCTTTACAGGCGACGGAAAAGAATAACAGAGCGGCTAAAAGAGGTGAATATATCTGAAATGCGTAGGGAGACACTGGTCAGAGAAATAGCAAGCATCGAACTTAAGCTAAAGGAATCTTATAGGAGTCAGGAATCGCGGGAAGAACTAAAAGCCATAAATGAAATCGAAAGAAACCCAAAGTATTTCTTCTCCTATGCCAAATCAAAATCGAGAACAACGTCCAGTATTGGGCCCCTACTTAAACAAGATGGGTCCTACACAGATAACAGCAAGGAAATGAGTGAGCTACTCAAGTCCCAATATGACTCAGTTTTTAGCAAGCCGCTAACCAGACTGAGAGTCGAAGATCAAAATGAATTTTTTTTATGAGAGAGCCACAAAATTTGGTTAACACAAGCCTATCTGATGTTATCCTGACGCCAAATGACTTCGAACAGGCGATAAATGACATGCCCATGCACTCTGCCCCAGGGCCAGACTCATGGAACTCCGTGTTCATCAAGAACTGCAAGAAGCCCCTATCACGATCCTTTACCATCCTATGGAGAGGGAGCATGGACACGGGGGTCGTCCCACAGTTACTAAAAACAACAGACATAGCCCCACTCCACAAAGGGGGCAGTAAAGCAACAGCAAAGAACTTCAGACCGATAGCACTAACATCCCATATCATAAAAATCTTTGAAAGGGTCCTAAGAAGCAAGATCACCACACATCTAGAAACCCATCAGTTACACAGCCCAGGGCAACATGGGTTTAGAACAGGTCGCTCCTGTCTGTCTCAACTATTGGATCACTACGACAAGGTCCTAGATGCACTAGAAGACAAAAAGAATGCAGATGTAATATATACAGACTTTGCAAAAGCCTTCGACAAGTGTGACCATGGCGTAATAGCGCACAAAATGCGTGCTAAAGGAATAACAGGAAAAGTCGGTCGATGGATCTATAATTTCCTCACTAACAGAACACAGAGAGTAGTAGTCAACAGAGTAAAGTCCGAGGCAGCTACGGTGAAAAGCTCTGTTCCACCAGGCACAGTACTCGCTCCCATCTTGTTCCTCATCCTCATATCTGACATAGACAAGGATGTCAGCCACAGCACCGTGTCTTCCTTTGCAGATGACACCCGAATCTGCATGACAGTGTCTTCCATTGCAGACACTGCAAGGCTCCAGGCGGACATCAACCGAATCTTTCAGTGGGCTGCAGAAAACAATATGAAGTTCAACGATGAGAAATTTCAATTACTCAGATATGGTAAACACGAGGAAATTAAATCTTCATCAGAGTACAAAACAAATTCTGGCCACAAAATAGAGCGAAACACCAACGTCAAAGACCTGGGAGTGATTATGTAGGAGGATCTCACCTTCAAGGACCATAACATTGTATCAATCGCATCTGCTAGAAAAATGACAGGATGGATAATGAGAACCTTCAAAACTAGGGAGGCCAAGCCCATGATGACACTCTTCAGGTCACTTGTTCTATCTAGGCTGGAATATTGCTGCACACTAACAGCACTTTTCAAGGCAGGTGAAATTGCTGACCTAGAAAATGTACAGAGAACCTTCACGGCGCGCATAACGGAGATAAAACACCTCAATTACTGGGAGCGCCTGAGGTTCCTAAACCTGTATTCCCTGGAACGCAGGCGGGAGAGATACATGATTATATACACCTGGAAAATCCTAGAGGGACTAGTACCGAACTTGCACACGAAAATCACTCACTACGAAAGCAAAAGACTTGGCAGACGATGCAACATCCCCCCAATGAAAAGCAGGGGTGTCACTAGTACGTTAAGAGACCATACAATAAGTGTCAGGGGCCCGAGACTGTTCAACTGCCTCCCAGCACACATAAGGGGGATTACCAACAGACCCCTGGCAGTCTTCAAGCTTGCACCGGACAAGCACCTAAAGTCGGTTCCTGACCAGCCGGGCTGTGGCTCGTACGTTGGTTTGCGTGAAGCCAGCAGTAACAGCCTGGTTGATCAGGCTCTGATCCACCAGGAGGCCTGGTCACAGACCGGGCCGCGGGGGCGTTGACCCCCGGAACTCTCTCCAGGTAAACTCCAGGTTCTCTGAACTATTTATATATACTGATGAATAAGACATATGTTCAACACTTTGGTATCTATATATCCGAAACGTTTCGTCTACAGAGAAGGTTTCTTCAGTTGAATAAATAGTTGACTCTATCGGAGACAGAAGCAATGGAAATTTTCAGATGTCATCAGTCCATCAGCTTTGAAGTAGTAGTTTTGAGGCGGTCGGTCCCTTAGCCTTTAGGCATTAGTTCTGGGGCAATCAGTCCCCTAGCCTTAAAGTAGCAGTCTTGAGGTGGTCAGTCCCTCAATCCTGATAAGTGTCCAGCTCCATAGTCTTCATCAATTTGAAACTGAATCATGATAATTGATGTTTGAAACATTATGACAAGCCATGCAAAACAAGTCAATTCAAATTTCACAAGCCGATTCATGCCAAGTCACAGACTACAAGTCACTGCAAATTCTGACCCAAAAAAAGGGTAAATCTTCCCAATACATTTGCCAATAAATGGGTTGCTGTATTATTAATGGGGAGTTCAAGCCGCTCAAACCTTGCCACCGCCACCAGAGTGGGGAAACAACTTACCGCATTTTGCGGCATATAAGGCGCACGAGCATGTAAGACATATGAGAGCCCAGGGGCCCCCAACATGCGGCCCTCACATTATCATTATTAATATTAATACATCGGCTGTTTCCCACCAAGGCAGGGTGGCACGAAAAAGAAAAACTTTCACAATCATTCACTCCATCACTGTCTTACCAGAGGCTCTTACACTACAGTTATTAAGCTACAACATTAACACCCGTCCTTCAGAGTGCAGATAATGTACTTCCAATCTCCAGGACTCAAGTACAACCTGCCGGTTTCCCTGGATCCCTTCATGTTACCTTCTCATACTCACGAAATTGCTAATTCACATGAACTCAGGTGAAATTATAAATTCACTTTTGTGTAGGTTGCACACTGCACAGTGTCAACAAGTGTGACTGAGCACCACTGTATATGACGTTATTTCCAATAAGTTGTAACGTAACGTTAGTTAACAACTGCTCAAGTGTAACACAAAGCCTACCCTTGACTCTCACCTTGAGCATATAAGGCGCAGGCTGATTTTCCAAGACTTTTATGCGCCTTATATGCCGGAAAATACGATAAGTATCTGACAGGGAAATATCAAAATGGTATACAGTACCGACAGGTTGGTAGGTAAGACACATAGGCAACAGTTAGGCAACTTTATTCCGAAACGTTTCGGAATAAAGTTGCCTAACTGTTGCCTATGTGTCTTACCTACCAACCTGTCGGTATTGTATACGATAAGTATGCTTTCCAGTGCTGTATTCTCCTGTATTAGACTGTAGAAGAATTATAAACATGTACAAATGATACACGACACTCAGCCAGTCGGTTCCTCTTCTGACACAAGTCTTATCTAGCGATAATTTCCCATAACAGCGGTGAAAAATGACATCAATTTTCCATAACGGTGAAAACTTTCGCCAGTCTACCATAATGAAGGTGAAAAATGATGTCACTTTCCCATAACAGCGGTGAAAAATGGAATAAATTTCCCACAACATCGGGAAAAATGAAGTCAATTTCTCATAATAATGGAAAGAAATGAAGTCAATTTCCCCCATCAACGGAGATAAATGGTGCAAAATACTGACATAATGAGAACAGACAAATCAATTGTAATAAAATCTTCTGATTAAACTAAGTGTCTCATCACACTGGACTTGTGTGTGTTTCTCATAACAAAAGATGTCAGCATTTTCCCAGATTTTCCCCCACGATGCCTCTCACACGACCCCTCCACCTCCCCACTACCACACTCATTTACCCCATCCATCCCGTCACGACTCTCTTGCCCCTCTCCATCTCGTGCTCAACAAACTGAGGATCAAGCCTCCACCACATCTTGCGTGGAATAGCCCATATGGCCTTGGCACTTAACATGAAATATAAAAAAAATACTCCATTTCTCCATAGGGAAGTGGAACAGAATTCTTCCTCCGTAAGCCATGCGTGTCGTAGGAGGCGACTAGGATGCCGGGAGCAAGGGGCTAGTAGTAGCCTCTTGTATACATTACTAGACTGGGATATAGCCGGTTTGTTCAAAGAAAGAAGAATTTCCAAACAATACCCTCAGTAAAATATCTGGGAATCCACTTTGACCCATGCATGTCAGGAGAATTGATAGGGAAGAGTGTAGTAAAGAAAGCGAATGCCAGGCTGAAGTTCCTGTATAGACAAGCACAGTGTCTACCTACTGTGGCTCGCAGGACCCTATGTCTAGCCCTTATACAATGTCATATGGACTACGGTTGCTCTTCATGGTACTCTGCCTTGACAAAAAAACTGAAAGATAGACTGCAAATCACCCAGAACAAAATCGTAAGATTCATCCTGGGGCTGGGACCAAGAGAACATGTAGGCCAGGATGAATTACAGCAGTTGAATATGCTGAATGTTGAAGACAGAGTAAAACAACTGAAGCTAAATCATGTTTATAAAATTGCTCACGAACAGTGTCCAGAATATCTTGCTGTCAATTTTGTCAAGGTTGGGAACCAAAGCAATCATAGTACTAGGGGGAGAGAGCACAACTTTGTAGTACCCACAGTCAGTGGCCAGGCTTCAAACACCTTTTATTGTACAGCAATAAAGGAATGGAACAGACTACCCACAAATGTCAAGGCCAGTCATAGCTTGAACCAGTTCAAGAAGACTGCCAAAAAGTGTTTGATGAATGAAGCTACAGAAAGGGAGGGGAATGATTTTCTATTTTTTAGCTAAAATACGTGTAAATTTTACCTTATTCCTAGTAATGACCCTCGTATTGTAGATAGTCTTAATGACCCTCGTGTAGTAGATAGTTTTTTTAGTATGATAATAAGATGTTATCTTCATTGTAAAATAATAAGAAAATATTATAACCTTTATATTATAATAATAAGGTAAAAGGACCCCAATGGAAATAAGTCACTCCGTCTGACTTTTTTGGGTTATCCCAGGTTCTCTACACATATGCTGCTATGTATAAGATAAGATAAGATAAGATAAGATTTCGTTCGGATTTTTAACCCCGGAGGGTTAGCCACCCAGGATAACCCAAGAAAGTCAGTGCGTCATCGAGGACTGTCTAACTTATTTCCATTGGGGTCCTTAATCTTGTCCCCCAGGATGCGACCCACACCAGTCGACTAACACCCAGGTACCTATTTGCTGCTAGGTGAACAGGACAACAGGTGTAAGGAAACTTGTCGAAATGTTTCCACCCGCCGGGAATCGAACCCGGGCCCTCCGTGTGTGAAGCGGGAGCTTTAGCCACCAGGCCACCGGGCCACCGATAATTCTATGTAACTGTATTTGTGTATACCTGAATAAATTTACTTACTTACTTACTTACTAACTTTTTACCTCGCTACTCTTCCGTTCAGGGCTGAGTGTTCTATCACAAAGCCCACAGGATTCTCTTCTGCAATCTATACCATCTGAGCAATCTGACTGGCCTCCTCGCTGAAAGCCCCACCTTTGACGTGGGGTTCTCTGTTTGGCATTTTAACAGAAACTGACCTATTTGGCACAATCGATACAAGTTCAGAACCTATGACATAGCTTTAAGCACCAAAAAATATGAGATTTAGAGTTTGCCGCCAAAGCTGCTAGTTTATTATGGGCTAGTGATAGCTTTCTGGGAGGGACTTGCAGGTATGTGATATTAAATGAGAAAAACCTCCACGGAAGAGTGAAATACTCTTGTTATCTTCAGTGATACAGTTCGTGCATGTTATAAAACCTAATGTAATTGTATGTATTCACAACGTATTTAGATCTATATGTGTTTACTTCTAGACATCTAGTAAGATTCATGGTGACAGTGTCTGGTTCATGTCTTAACATTTTAACACCAAGTACAGTGTTAATCTCAATAATCCTGTCATTCTAACACCAAGTACAGTGTTAATCTCAATAATCCTGTCATTCTAACACCAAGTACAGTGTTAATCTCAATAATCCTATCATTCTAACACCAAGTACAGTGTTAATCTCAATAATCCTAACACTGACACATAGACCCTTTCTATTTATAATAGCCATGAACAATTCTGAAGGCTTCGTGTCACATTAGCTCCAATGACATAATAGAATTCCCCCCTCCCCCTCCCCCCTTCTCCCCTCCCCCTCCTCACTCCCCCTCCCCCCTCCCCCTCCCCCTCCACCTCCCCCTCCCCCTCCCCCTCCCCCTCCACCTCCCCTCCACCCCACCACCTCCAAAAAAAAAAAACACGGCTAAAAAGCATCAGGAATAAAAAAATATATATAATTACATGAAACTGAATTTCCTATAAGAATATTTTTTTTAATAAAACACGGATTAAATAGAGATATTTATATGTAAAGCTTTTGAGGAAGCTACTATTATCTGTACAACCTAGGCCTACCAAGACTTTAACCCTGAGGCCTAGGTCAACAAATAATTTAATCCTATGGCCTAGAACTCAAAGAAATGTAGCGATCGTAAGGGACAGTAGTGATGACAATGAAGGATAGTAAAGAAGAGGGATAGTAAGGAAGAGGGATAGTAACGATGATGTATAGTAAGGATGATGGATAGTAAGGAAGAGGGATAGTAAGGATGAGGGATAGTAAGGAAGAGGGATAGTAAGGATGAGGGATAGCAAGGAAGAGGGATAGTAAGGATGATGGATAGTAAGGAAGAGGGATAGTAAGGATGAGGGATAGCAAGGAAGAGGGATAGTAAGGATGATGGATAGTAAGGAAGAGGGATAGTAAGGATGAGGGATAGTAAGGAAGAGGGATAGTAAGGATGATGGAGAGTAAGGATGATGAATAGTAAGGATGATGGATAGTAAGGATGATGGATAGTAAGGAAGAGGGATAGTAAGGATGAAGGATAGTAAGGATGATGGATAGTAAGGATGATGGAGAGTAAGGATGATGGATAGTAAGGATGATGGATAGTAAGGATGATGGAGAGTAAGGATGAGGGATAGTAAGGATGATGGAGAGTAAGGATGAGGGATAGTAACGATGATGTATAGTAAGGATGATGGAGAGTAAGGATGATGGATAGTAAGGATGATGGAGAGTAAGGATGAGGGATAGTAAGGAAGAGGGATAGCAAGGATGAAGGATAGTAAGGATGATGGATAGTAAGGATGATGGAGAGTAAGGATGATGGATAGTAAGGATGAGGGATAGTAAGGATGATGGATAGTAAGGAAGAGGGATAGTAAGGATGAGGGATAGTAAGGAAGAGGGATAGTAAGGATGAGGGATAGTAAGGATGATGGAGAGTAAGGATGATGGGTAGTAAGGATGAGGGATAGTAAGGATGATGGATAGTAAGGATGATGGAGAGTAAGGATGATGGATAGTAGGGATGATGGAGAGTAAGGATGATGGGTAGTAAGGATGAGGGATAGTAAGGATGATGGATAGTAAGGATGATGGAGAGTAAGGATGATGGATAGTAAGGATGAGGGATAGTAAGGATGATGGATAGTAAGGAAGAGGGATAGTAAGGATGAGAGATAGTAAGGAAGAGGGAGAGTAAGGATGAGGGAAAGTAAAGCTGTAGGATAATAAGGATGATTGATAGTAAGGATAAGGGATAGAAAGGATGGAGGGTAGTGGGAGAGGGAGGCTGCAGCTGCCTGGTTCATTGAGATACAGTTTACTGCAAGTATTGGTTAACTATTGACCAGAACCTGACTCACGACACTGTCCCTCCCCACCTGCTGTAGCTGCTGCTGTTGTTATAGCTGCTGTTGTTGTTATAGCTGTTGTTGTTGTTATAGCTGCTGCTGTTGTTATAGCTGCTGTTGTTGTTATAGCTGGTGTTGTTGTTATAGCTGCTGTTGTTGTTATAGCTGGTGTTGTTGTTATAGCTGCTGTTGTTGTTATAGCTGCTGTTGTTGTTATAGCTGCTGCTGTTGTTATAGCTGCTGCTGTTGTTATAGCTGCTGCTGTTGTTATAGCTGTTGTTGTTGTTATAGCTGTTGTTGTTGTTATAGCTGCTGCTGTTGTTATAGCTGTTGTTGTTGTTATAGCTGTTGTTGTTGTTATAGCTGTTGTTGTTGTTATAGCTGCTGCTGTTGTTATAGCTGCTGCTGTTGTTATAGCTGCTGCTGTTGTTATAGCTGCTGTTGTTGTTATAGCTGCTGTTGTTGTTATAGCTGGTGCTGTTGTTATAGCTGCTGTTGTTGTTATAGCTGCTGCTGTTGTTATAGCTGCTGTTGTTGTTATAGCTGCTGTTGTTGTTATAGCTGCTGCTGTTGTTATAGCTGCTGATGTTGTTATAGCTGCTGCTGTTGTTATAGCTGCTGCTGTTGTCATAGCTGCTGCTGTTGTTATAGCTGCTGTTGTTGCTATAGCTGCTGCTGCTATTGCTGCTGCTGCTACTGCTGCTGCTGCTGTTGCTATAGCTGCTGCTATTGTTATAGCTGCTGCTGTTATAGCTGCTGCTGTTGTTACAGCTGCTGCTGCTATTGCTGCTGCTGCTACTGCTGCTGTTGCTGCTGCTGCTGTTGTTATAGCTGCTGTTGTTGCTATAGCTGCTGCTGCTATTGCTGCTGCTGCTACTGCTGCTGCTGCTGCTGTTGCTATAGCTGCTGCTATTGTTATAGCTGCTGCTGTTGTTATAGCTGCTTCTATTGTTATAGCTGCTGCTGTTGTTATAGCTGCTGCTGTTGTTATAGCTGCTGCTGTTGCTATAGCTGCTGCTGTTGTTATAGCTGCTGTTGTTGTTATAGCTGCTGCTGTTGTTATAGCTGCTGCTGTTGTTATAGCTGCTGCTGTTGTTATAGCTGCTGCTGTTGTTATAGCTGCTGCTGTTGTTATAGCTGCTGCTGTTGTTATAGCTGCTGTTGTTGTTATAGCTGCTGCTGTTGTTATAGCTGCTGCTGTTGTTATAGCTGCTGCTATGCTGTTGTTGTTATAGCTGCTGCTGTTGTTATAGCTGCTAGCTGTGCTGTTATAGCTGCTGCTATGTTGTTATAGCTGCTGTGCTGCTTGTTATACTGCTGCTGTTGCTTGTACTATAGCTGCTGTGTTGTTGTTATAGCTGCTGTTGTTGTTATAGCTGCTGCTGTTGCTATAGCTGCTGCTGTTGTTATAGCTGCTGCTGTTGCTATAGCTGCTGCTGTTGTTATAGCTGCTGCTGTTGCTATAGCTGCTGCTGTTGTTATAGCTGCTGCTGTTGCTATAGCTGCTGCTGTTGCTATAGCTGCTGCTGTTGTTATAGCTGCTGCTGTTGCTATAGCTGCTGCTGTTGTTATAGCTGCTGTTGTTGTTATAGCTGCTGCTGTTGTTATAGCTGCTGTTGTTGTTAGAGCTGCTGCTGTTGTTATAGCTGCTGTTGTTGTTATAGCTGCTGTTGTTGTTATAGCTGCTGCTGTTGTTATAGCTGCTGCTGTTGCTATAGCTGCTGCTGTTGCTATAGCTGCTGCTGTTGTTATAGCTGCTGCTGTTGCTATAGCTGCTGCTGTTGCTATAGCTGCTGCTGTTGCTATAGCTGCTGCTGTTGTTATAGCTGCTGCTGTTGCTATAGCTGCTGCTGTTGTTATAGCTGCTGCTGTTCCTATAGCTGCTGCTGCTGTTGCTGCTGCTGTTGTTATAGCTGCTGATGTTGTTATAGCTGCTGCTGTTGTTATAGCTGCTGCTGTTGTTATAGCTGCTGCTGTTGTTATAGCTGCTGCTGTTGTTATAGCTGCTGCTCTTGCCACTGCTGCTGTTGCTGCTGCTGTTGTTATAGCTGCTGCTGTTGTTATAGCTGCTGCTGTTGTTATAGCTGCTGCTGTTGTTATAGCTGCTGCTGTTGTTATAGCTGCTGTTGTTGTTATAGCTGCTGCTGTTGTTATAGCTGCTGCTGTTGTTATAGCTGCTGCTGTTGTTATAGCTGCTGTTGTTGTTATAGCTGCTGCTGCTATTGTTGCTGCTGCTACTGCTGCTGTTGCTGCTGATATTGCTGCTGCTGCTACTATAGCTGCTGCAGTTGCTATAGCTGCTGCTGTTGTTGTTATAGCTGCTGCTGTTGTTATAGATGCTGCTGTTGTTATAACTGCTGCTGTTGTTATAGCTGCTGCTGTTGTTATAGCTGCTGCTGTTGTTATAGCTGCTGTTGTTGTTATAGCTGCTGCTCTTGTTATAGCTGCTGTTGTTGTTATAGCTGCTGCTGTTGTTATAGCTGCTGTTGTTGTTATAGCTGCTGCTGTTGTCATAGCTGCTGCTGTTGTTATAGCTGCTGCTGTTGTTTTAGCTGCTGCTGTTGTTATAGCTGCTGCTGTTGTTATAGCTGCTGTTGTTGTTATAGCTGCTGCTGTTGTTATAGCTGCTGCTGTTGTTATAGCTGCTGCTCTTGTTATAGCTGCTGCTCTTGTTATAGCTGCTGCTCTTGTTATAGCTGTTGCTGTTGCTACTGCTACTGCTGCTGCTGCTGTTGCTGCTGCTGTTGTTATAGCTGCTGATGTTGTTATAGCTGCTGCTGTTGTTATAGCTGCTGCTGTTGTTATAGCTGCTGCTGTTGTTATAGCTGCTGCTGTTGTTATAGCTGCTGCTGTTGCTACTGCTGCTGTTGCTGCTGCTGCTGTTGCTGCTGCTGTTGTTATAGCTGCTGCTGTTGTTATAGCTGCTGCTGTTGTTATAGCTGCTGCTGTTGTTATAGCTGCTGCTGTTGTTATAGCTGCTGCTGTTGTTATAGCTGCTGCTGTTGTTATAGCTGCTGTTGTTGTTATAGCTGCTGCTGTTGTTATAGCTGCTGCTGTTGTTATAGCTGCTGCTGTTGTTATAGCTGCTGCTGTTGTTATAGCTGCTGCTGTTGCTATAGCTGCTGCTGTTGCTATAGCTGCTGCTGTTGCTATAGCTGCTGCTGCTACTGCTGCTGTTACTGCTGCTATTGCTGCTGCTGCTACTATTGCTGCTGCTGTTGCTATTGCTGCTGCTGTTGCTATAGCTGCTGTTACTATTGCTGCTGCTGTTGCTATTGCTGCTGCTGTTGCTATAGCTGATGTTACTATTGCTGCTGCTGTTGCTATTGCTGCTGCTGTTGTCATAGCTGCTGCTGTTGTTATAGCTGCTGCTGTTGTTATAGCTGCTGCTGTTGTTATAGCTGCTGCTGTTGTTATAGCTGCTGCTGTTGTTATAGCTGTTGCTGCTACTGCTGCTGTTGCTACTATTGCTGCTGCAGTTGCTATAGCTGCTGCAGTTGTTATACCTGCTGCAGTTGCTATAGCTGCTGCAGTTGCTATAGCTGCTGCTGCTACTGCTGCTGTTGCTACTATTGCTGCTGCAGTTGCTATAACTGCTGCTGCTATTGCTGCTGCTGCTACTGTTGCTGCTGCAGTTGCTATAGCTGCTGCTGTTGCTATAGCTGCTGCTGTTGTTATAGCTGCTGCTGTTGCTATAGCTGCTGCTGTTGCTATAGCTGCTGCTGTTGCTATAGCTGCTGCTGCTGCTACTGCTGCTGTTCCTGCTGCTATTGCTGCTGCTGCTACTATTGCTGCTGCAGTTGCTATAGCTGCTGCTGCTGTTGTTATAGCTGCTGCTGTTGCTATAGCTGGTGCTGTTGCTATAGCTGCTGCAGTTGATATAACTGCTGCTGCTACTGCTGCTGTTGCTGCTGCTATTGCTGCTGCTGCTACTATTGCTGCTGCAGTTGCTATAGCTGCTGCTGTTGTTATAGGTGCTGCTGTTGCTAAAGCTGCTGCTGTTGCTATAGCTGCTGCTGTTGCTATAGCTGCTGCTTGCTGCTGTAACAGCTGCTCGCTGCTTGTTACTATTTGCTGCTGCTGTTGCTATTGCGCTGCTGCTTGCTTATACTGCTGCTGTTGCTATAGCTGCTGCTGCTTGCTATAAGCTGCTCTGTTATTGTACATTACTGCTGCTATTACTAACCAAGCTACGTTGCTGGCAACAACGTTGCTTATGCTGCTGCTGCTTGCTATAGCTGCTACTGTTAGCTAAGCTGCTGCTGCTGTGTAACAGCAGCGCTGCTACAGCTGCTGCTGCTGTATACGCTGCTGCTGTTGCTAATAGCAAGCTGCTGTTGCTTAAGCAGCATTGCTGCTGTTAACACAGCTGCTATTTAACGCTGCTGCTTGCTAATAGCAGCAACGTTGCTATGCGCTGCTGCTTGCTATACAAGCAACAACTGCTATTTGCTGCTGCTGTTGCATGGTTGCGTGTTATTTGCTATGTGCTGCTTGCTATGCAAGCTGCTGCTGTTTGTAACTGTTGCTGCTGAGCAGGCTCTGCATTGCTTGCTAGTGGCTGTAACAACGCACGCGCTGCAGCAGCAACGCTGATTTAACAGCACGTTTGCTATTTGGCAGCACAGCTGCTGTTGCTACAACAACTGCTGCTTTGCTGCTGCTACTACTGTTGCTGCTGTTACTATTACTGCTGCTGCTACTATTGCTGCTGTTGTTACTATTGCTGCTGCTGCTACTATTGCTGCTGCTGTTGCTATTGCTGCTGCTGTTGCTATTGCTGCTGCCGCTACTATTGCTGTTGCTGTTGCTATTAGCTAACGCTTTAACTATGCTGCTGCTTGCTATGCAGCTGCTAACTATACTGCTCAGCTATATCTGCTGCTGCTGCTATTGCTGCTGCTTGTTATTGCTGCTTGCTGCTATTTGCTGTTGGCTGCTGTATGCTAACATTGCTAACAACGGTACCGTTGCTGCTTACTGCTGCTACTATGCTGCTTGCTGGTATTGCTAGCAAGCTGCTAACTGCTACTGATGTTATTGGTGTGTCTACCGGTGGTATTGCTGGTATTGTTGTATCACTTTTGGTGTTGTTATTGCTGTTTCTACGAGTGTTGTGTTGCCAGTGGTGATGATGGTGCTGTTATGTCTGCTGCTGCTGCTGCTCCTGCTGCTGCTGCTGCTGCTACTGTTATTGTTACTGCTACCGATAGCTGTGGTGGTGGTAGTGCTGATCCACTTAGTGTTCTTATTACTGCTGTTTCTACGGGTGTTCTGTTGCTGCTAATTGTGATGCTGCTGTTATTACTGTTACTACCGGTGGTAGTAGTAGCGGTGCTACTGCTGGCTATATTATGGCAAGAGAGTGATTGAACGAATGATGGTGAGAGTTTTTTTTTATAGAGCAATGATATATGTATACGATTGTTGGCCACTTCTCTCTCTCTCTCTCTATCTCTTTCTCTCTCTCTTTCTCTCTCTCTCTCTCTCTCTCTCTCTCTCTCTCTCTCTC
>NC_091377.1:8324781-8344781 GCF_038502225.1 Cherax quadricarinatus
AGCAAAGATGAGGGACTGATTACTTCCTAACAAAGATGTGGGACTGATTACTTCCTAACAGAGATGAGGGACTGATTACTTCCTAACAGAGATGAGGGACTGATTACTTCCTAACAGAGATGAGGGACTGATTACTTCCTAACAGAGATGAGGGACTGATTACTTCCTAACAGAGATGAGGGACTGATTACTTCCTAACAGAGATGAGGGACTGATTACTTCCTAACAGAGATGAGGGACTGATTACTTCCTAACAGAGTTGAGGGACTGATTGCTTCCTAACAGAGATGTGGGACTGATTACTTCCTAACAGAGATGAGGGACTGATTACTTCCTAACAGAGATGAGGGACTGATTACTTCCTAACAGAGATGAGGGACTGATTACTTCATAACAAAGATGTGGGACTGATTACTTCCTAGCAAAGATGAGGGACTGATTACTTCCTAACAAAGATGAGGGACTGATTACTTCCTAACAAAGATGAGGGACTGATTACTTCCTAACAAAGATGAGGGACTGATTATTTCCTAACAGAGATGAGGGACTGATTACTTCCTAACAGAGACGTGGGACTGATTACTTCCTAACAAAGATGTGGGACTGATTACTTCCTAACAGAGATGAGGGACTGATTACTTCCTAACAGAGATGAGGGACTGATTACTTCCTAACAAAGATGAGGGACTGATTACTTCCTAACAGAGATGAGGGACTGATTACTTCCTAACAGAGATGAGGGACTGATTACTTCCTAACAAAGATGAGGGACTGATTACTTCCTAACAGAGATGAGGGACTGATTACTTCCTAACAGAGATGAGGGACTGATTACTTCCTAACAAAGATGAGGGACTGATTACTTCCTAACAAAGATGAGCTACTGATTACTTCCTAACAAAGATGAGGGACTGATTACTTCCTAACAAAGATGAGCTACTGATTACTTCCTAACAAAGATGAGGGACTGATTACTTCCTAACAAAGATGAGGGACTGATTACTTCCTAACAAAGATGACGGACTGATTACTTCCTAACAAAGATGAGGGACTGATTACTTCCTAACAAAGATGAGGGACTGATTACTTCCTAACAAAGATGAGGGACTGATTACTTCCTAATAAAGATGAGGGACTGATTACTTCCTAACAAAGATGACGGACTGATTACTTCCTAACAAAGATGAGGGACTGATTACTTCCTAACAAAGATGAGGGACTGATTACTTCCTAACAAAGATGAGGGACTGATTACTTCCTAACAAAGATGAGGGACTGATTACTTCCTAACAAAGATGACGGACTGATTACTTCCTAACAAAGATGACGGACTGATTACTTCCTAACAAAGATGAGGGACTGATTACTTCCTAACAAAGATGAGAGACTGATTACTTCCTAACAAAGATGACGGACTGATTACTTCCTAACAAAGATGAGGGACTGATTACTTCCTAACAAAGATGACGGACTGATTACTTCCTAACAAAGATGAGGGACTGATTACTTCCTAACAAAGATGACGGACTGATTACTTCCTAACAAAAATGAGGGACTGATTACTTCCTAACAAAGATGAGGGACTGATTACTTCCTAACAAAGATGTGGGACTGATTACTTCCTAACAAAGATGACGGACTGATTACTTCCTAACAAAGATGACGGACTGATTACTTCCTAACAAAGATGAGGGACTGATTACTTCCTAACAAAGATGAGGGACTGATTACTTCGTAACAAAGATGACGGACTGATTACTTCCTAACAAAGATGAGGGATTGATTACTTCCTAACAAAGATGAGGGACTGATTACTTCCTAACAAAGATGAGGGAGTGATTACTTCCTAACAAAGATGAGGGACTGATTACTTCCTAACAAAGATGTGGGACTGATTACTTCCTAACAAAGATGAGGGACTGATTACTACCTAACAAAGATGAGGGACTGATTACTTCCTAACAAAGATGTGGGACTGATTACTTCCTAACAAAGATGTGGGACTGATTACTTCCTAACAAAGATGAGGGACTGATTACTTCCTAACAAAGATGAGGGACTGATTACTTCCTAACAAAGATGAGGAAGTGATTACTTCCTAACAAAGATGAGGGACTGATTACTTCCTAACAAAGATGTGGGACTGATTACTTCCTAGCAAAGATGAGGGACTGATTACTTCCTAACAAAGATGAGGGACTGATTACTTCCTAACAAAGATGTGGGACTGATTACTTCCTAACAAAGATGAGGGACTGATTACTTCCTAACAAAGATGTGGAACTGATTACTTCCTAACAAAGATGAGGGACTGATTACTTCCTAACAAAGATGAGGGAGTGATTACTTCCTAACAAAGATGTGGGACTGATTACTTCCTAACAAAGATGTGGGACTGATTACTTCCTAGCAAAGATGAGGGACTGATTACTTCCTAACAAAGATGTGGGACTGATTACTTCCTAGCAAAGATGAGGGACTGATTACTTCCTAACAAAGATGTGGGACTGATTACTTCCTAACAAAGATGTGGGACTGATTACTTCCTAGCAAAGATGAGGGACTGATTACTTCCTAACAAAGATGAGGGACTGATTACTTCCTAACAAAGATGTGGGACTGATTACTTCCTAACAAAGATGTGGGACTGATTACTTCCTAGCAAAGATGAGGGACTGATCACCTCAAAGCAATGACTTCTACTGTCTCCAGTGATATATTAACCTTTGTGTGTGAAGACACCTAGGTGATGCACATGTGTCCTATTCATCAATAAAGACACCTAGGTGATGCACATGTGTCCTATTCATCAATAAAGACACCTAGGTGATGCACATGTGTCCTATTCATCAATAAAGACATATTGGTGATGCACATGTGTCCTATTCATCAATAAAGACACCTAGGTGATGCACATGTGTCCTATTCATCAATAAAGACACCTAGGTGATGCACATGTGTCCTATTCATCAATAAAGACATCTAGGTGATGCACATGTGTCCTATTCATCAATAAAGACACCTAGGTGATGCACATGTGTCCTATTCATCAATAAAGACACCTAGGTGATGCACATGTGTCATATTCATCAATAAAGACACCTAGGTGATGCACATGTGTCCTATTCATCAATAAAGACACCTAGGTGATGCACATGTGTCCTATTCATCAATAAAGACATCTAGGTGATGCACATGTGTCCTATTCATCAATAAAGACACCTAGGTGATGCACATGTGTCCTATTCATCAATAAAGACATCTAGGTGATGCACATGTGTCCTATTCATCAATAAAGACACCTAGGTGATGCACATGTGTCCTATTCATCAATAAAGACATCTAGGTGATGCACATGTGTCCTATTCGTCAATAAAGACACCTAGGTGATGCACATGTGTCCTATTCATCAATAAAGACACCTAGGTGATGCACATGTGTCCTATTCGTCAATAAAGACACCTAGGTGATGCACATGTGTCCTATTCATCAATAAAGACACCTAGGTGATGCACATGTGTCCTATTCGTCAATAAAGACACCTAGGTGATGCACATGTGTCCTATTCATCAATAAAGACATCTATGTGATGCACATGTGTCCTATTCATCAATAAAGACACCTAGGTGATGCACATGTGTCCTATTCATCAATAAAGACACCTAGGTGATGCACATGTGTCCTATTCATCAATACAGACATCTAGGTGATGCACATGTATCCTATTCATCAATAAAGACACCTAGGTAATGCACATGTGTCCTATTCATTAATAAAGACATCTAGGTGATGCACATGTGTCCTATTCATCAATAAAGACACTTAGGTGATGCACATGTGTCCTATTCATCAATAAAGACACCTAGGTGATGCACATGTCTCCTATTCATCAATAAAGACACCTAGGTGATGCACATGTGTCCTATTCATCAATAAAGACTTCTAGGTGATGCACATGTGTCCTATTAATCAATAAAGACACCTAGGTGATGCACATGTGTCCTATTCATCAATAAAGACACCTAGGTGATGCACATGTGTCCTATTCATCAATAAAGACACCTAGGTGATGCACATGTGTCCTATTCATCAATAAAGACATCTAGGTGATGCACATGTGTCCTATTCATCAATAAAGACACCTAGGTGATGCACATGTGTTATATTCATCAATAAAGACACCTAGGTGATGCACATGTGTCCTATTCATCAATAAAGACACCTAGGTGATGCACATGTGTCCTATTCATCAATAAAGACACCTAGGTGATGCACATGTGTCCTATTCATCAATAAAGACACCTAGGTGATGCACATGTGTCCTATTCATCAATAAAGACACCTAGGTGATGCACATGTGTCCTATTCATCAACTTGTCAGAAATACCACACAAAAATGTGTTGCTAGACAGATATAATGTAAACAACCTACCACATACAACATACAACATACAACATACAACATACAACACACAACACACAACATACAACATACAACATACAACATACAACATACAACATACAACATACAACATACAACATACAACACACAACACACAACATACAACATACAACATACAACATACAACACACAACACACAACATACAACATACAACATACAACATACAACATACAACATACAACATACAACATACAACATACAACACACAACATACAACATACAATATACAACACACAACACATAACATACAACACACAACATACAAACATACAACACACAACATGCAACATACAACACACAACATACAAACATACAACACACAACATGCAACATACAACACACAACATACAACATACAACGTACAACATACAACACACAACACACACCATACAACACACCACATACAAACATACAACACACAACATGCAACATACAACACACAACATACAAACAAACAACACACAACATACAACATACAACATACAATACACAACATACAACACACAACATGCAACATACAACACACAACATACAACATACAACACACAACATACAAACATACAACACACAACATACAAACATACAACACACAACATACAACATACAACACACAACATACAAACATACAACACACAAAATACAACAGACAACAGACAACACACAACACACAACATACAACATACAACATACAACACACAACACACAACACACAACATACAACATACAACATACAACATACAACATACAATACAACACACAACATACAACACACAACATACAACACACAACATACAACACACAACATACAACACACAACACACAACATACAACATGCAACATACAACATACAACACACAACATACAACACACAACACACAACATACAACACACAACATACAACACACAACATACAACACACTACATACAAACACACAACATACAACACACAACATACAACACACAATACAAAACATGAAACACACAACATACAACATACAACATACAACATACAATACACAACATACAACACACAACACACAACATACAACATACAACACACAACACAAAACATACAACATACAACATACAACACACAACATACAACATACAACATACAACACACAACATACAAACACACAATACACAACATACAACATACAACATACAACATACAACATACAACATACAACACACAACATACAACACACACACAACATACAACATACAACACACAACATACAAACACACAACACACAACATACAACACACAACATACAACATACAATATACAACACACAACATACAAACACACAACATACAACATACAACACACAACATACAAACACACAACACACAACATACAACACACAACATACAACATACACAAAAGCCAACAAACGTGGTGTCTGGAAAGAAGGTAAATAAAAAAGAATAACATAGGAGGAGAGGAACAAAAGTTGGAGAAATATAAAGTAAGAGAAGACAATGTTACAGGAGCTGAGAGGAACGACACGAGAAGACAATGTTACAGGAACTGAGAGGAACGACACGAGAAGACAATGTTACAGGAACTGAGAGGAACGACACGAGAAGACAATGTTGAGTGAACTTCAGGAGGTCACTGAGTACTGGAGGTCACTGAGTACTGGAGGTTACTGAGTACTGGAGGTCACTGAGTATTGGAGGTCACTGAGTACTGGAGGTCACTGAGTACTGGAGGTCACTGAGTACTGGAGGTTACTGAGTACTGGAGGTCACTGAGTACTGGAGGTCACTGAGTACTGGAGGTCACTGAGTACTGGAGGTCACTGAGTACTGGAGGTTGCTGAGTACTGGAGGTCACTGAGTACTGGAGGTTACTGAGTACTGGAGGTCACTGAGTACTGGAGGTCACTGAGTACTGGAGGTTACTGAGTACTGGAGGTTACTGAGTACTGGAGGTTACTGAGTACTGGAGGCCACTGAGTACTGGAGGTCAGTGAGTACTGGGGGTTACTGAGTACTGGAGGTTACTGAGTACTGGAGGTTACTGAGGAGAGGTTACTGAGGAGAGGTTACTGAGGAGAGGTTACTGAGGAGAGGTTACTGAGGAGAGGTTACTGAGGAGAGGTTACTGAGGAGAGGTTGCTGAGGAGAGGTTACTGAGGAGAGGTCACTGAGGAGAGGTCACTGAGGAGAGGTTATTGAGGAGAGGTCACTGAGGAGAGGTCACTGAGGAGAGGTTATTGAGGAGAGGTTACTGAGGAGAGGTTACTGAGGAGAGGTTACTGAGGAGAGGTTACTGAGGAGAGGTTACTGAGGAGAGGTTACTGAGGAGAGGTTACTGAGGAGAGGTTACTGAGGAGAGGTCACTGAGGAGAGGTCACTGAGGAGAGGTCACTGAGGAGAGGTCACTGAGGAGAGGTTACTGAGGAGAGGTTACTGAGGAGAGGTTACTAAGGAGAGGTTACTGAGGAGAGGTTACTGAGGAGAGGTTACTGAGTAGAGGATACTGAGGAGAGGTTACTGAGGAGAGGTTACTGATGAGAGATTACTGAGGAGAGGTCACTGAGGAGAGGTCACTGAGGAGAGGTCACTGAGGTGAAGTTATCGAGGAGAGGTCACTGAGGAGAGGTCACTGAGGAGAGGTTACTGAGGAGAGGTTACTGAGGAGAGGTTACTGAGGAGAGGTTACTGAGGAGAGGTTACTGAGGAGAGGTTACTGAGGAGAGGTTACTGAGGAGAGGTCACTGAGGAGAGGTCACTGAGGAGAGGTCACTGAGGAGAGGTTATTGAGGAGAGGTCACTGAGGAGAGGTCACTGAGGAGAGGTTATTGAGGAGAGGTTACTGAGGTGAGGTTACTGAGGAGAGGTTACTGAGGAGAGGTTACTGAGGAGAGGTTACTGAGGAGAGGTTACTGAGGAGAGGTTACTGAGGAGAGGTTACTGAAGAGAGGTCACTGAGGAGACTTCACTGAGGAGAGGTCACTGAGGAGAGGTCACTGAGGAGAGGTCACTGAGGAGAGGTTACTGAGGAGAGGTTACTAAGGAGAGGTTACTGAGGAGAGGTTACTGAGGAGAGGTTACTGAGGAGAGGTTACTGAGGAGAGGTTACTGAGGAGAGGTTACTGAGGAGAGGTTACTGAGGAGAGGTCACTGAGGAGAGGTCACTGAGGAGAGGTCACTGAGGTGAAGTTATTGAGGAGAGGTCACTGAGGAGAGGTCACTGAGGAGAGGTTACTGAGGAGAGGTTACTGAGGAGAGGTTACTAAGGAGAGGTTACTGAGGAGAGGTTACTGAGGAGAGGTTACTGAGGAGAGGTCACTGAGGAGAGGTCACTGAGGAGAGGTCACTGAGGAGAGGTTATTGAGGAGAGGTCACTGAGGAGAGGTTACTGAGGAGAGGTTACTGAGGAGAGGTTACTGAGGAGAGGTCACTGAGGAGAGGTTATTGAGGAGAGGTTACTGAGGAGAGGTCACTGAGGAGAGGTTACTGAGGAGAGGTCACATAGTCAGGTTAATTCACTGAGAAGTCACGGAGGCAGGAGAGGTCACTGAGAGGTCACAGAGGCAGGAGAGGTCACTGAGAGGCCACAGAGGCAGGAGAGGCCACTGAGAGGTCACAGAGGCAGGAGAGGTCACAAAGGCAGGAGAGGTTACAGAGGCAGGAGAGGTCAATGAGAGGTCACAGAGGCAGGAGATATCACAGAGGCAGGAGAGGTTACAGAGGCAGGAGATGTCACAGAGGCAGGAGAGGTTACAGAGGCAGGAGAGGTCACAGAGGCAGGAAGGTCACAAAGGCAGGAGAGGTTACAGAGGCAGGAGAGGTCAATGAGAGGTCACAGAGGCAGGAGATATCACAGAGGCAGGAGAGGTTACAGAGGCAGGAGATGTCACAGAGGCAGGAGAGGTTACAGAGGCAGGAGAGGTCACAGAGGCAGGAGAGGTCACAAAGGCAGGAGAGGTTACAGAGGCAGGAGAGGTCAATGAGAGGTCACAGAGGCAGGAGATATCACAGAGGCAAGAGAGGTTACAGAGACAGGAGATGTCACAGAGGCAGGAGAGGTTACAGAGGCAGGAGAGGTCACAGAGGCAGGAGAGGTCACAAAGGCAGGAGAGGTTACAGAGGCAGGAGAGGTCAATGAGAGGTCACAGAGGCAGGAGAGGTCACAGAGGCAGGAGAGGTCACAGAGGCAGGAAAGGTCACAAAGGCAGGAGAGGTTACAGAGGCAGGAGAGGTCAATGAGAGGTCACAGAGGCAGGAGAGGTCACAGAGGCAGGAGAGATCACAGAGGCAGGAGAGGTCAATGAGAGGTGACAGAGGCAGGAGCGGTCACAGAGGCAGGAGAGGTCACAAAGGCAGGAGAGGTTACAGAGGCAGGAGAGGTCAATGAGAGGTCACAGAGGCAGGAGAGGTCACAGAGGCAGGAGAGGTCACAGAGGCAGGAGAGGTCACAAAGGCAGGAGAGGTTACAGAGGCAGGAGAGGTTAATGAGAGGTCACAGAGGCAGGAGAGGTCACAGAGGCAGGAGAGGTCACAGAGGCAGGAGAGGTCACAGAGGCAGCCTCTGTGACCAGAGTGACTTTCTATAAGCAAGACAGTAACTTTAATTGTTCCTAAATCAGCTGAATATTGTTCATTGTAGCAACGAAGATCATTATCATTATCATCATTGTCATTATCAGTATTATAGTCATCATCATTATCATCATTATCATTATTACCATCATTATCATTATCATCATTATCATTATCATCATTATCATCATTATCATCATTATCATTATCATTATCATTATTATCATCATTATCATCATTATCATCATTATCATCATTATCATCATTATCATCATTATCATCATTATCATCATCATCATTATCATAATTATCATAATTATCATCATTATCATCATTATCATCATTATCATCATTATCATCATTATCATCATTATCATCATTATCATCATTATCATCATTATCATCATTATCATCATTATCATCATTACCATCATTATCGTCATTTTTCATTACCATTATCATCATTGTCATCATTACTACCATTATCATTATCATCATTACCATCATTGTCATCATTACTACAATTATCATTATCATCATTATCATCATTACCATCATTACCATCATTATCATCATTATCATTATCATCATTATCATTATCATCATTATCATCATTATCATTATCATCATTATCATTATCATCATTATCATCATTATCATCATTACCATCATTATCATCATTTTCATTATCATTATCATCATTGTCATCATTACTACCATTATCATTATCATCATTACCTTCATTACCATTATTTTCATTACCATTATCATCATTGCCATCATTACTACCATTATCATTATCATCATTATCATCATTGTCATCATTACTACCATTATCATTATCATCATTATCATCATTACCATCATTACCATCATTATCATCATTATCATTATCATCATTATCATTATCATCATTATCATCATTATCATTATCATCATTATCATTATCATCATTATCATCATTATCATCATTATCATCATTATCATCATCATCATTATCATCATTACCATCATTATCATCATTTTTCATTACCATTATCATCATTGTCATCATTACTACCATTATCATTATCATCATTACCATCATTGTCATCATTACTACCATTATCATTATCATCATTATCATTATCATCATTATCATCATTATCATTATCATCATTATCATTATCATCATTATCATCATTATCATTATCATCATTATCATTATCATCATTATCATCATTATCATCATTTTCATTATCATTATCATCATTGTCATCATTACTACCATTATCATTATCATCATTACCATCATTACCATTATTTTCATTATCATTATCATCATTGTCATCATTACTACCATTATCATTATCATCATTATCATCATTACCATCATTATCATCATTATCATTATCATCATTATCATTATCTTCATTATCATCATTATCATTATCATCATTATCATCATTATCATTATCATCATTATCATTATCATCATTATCATCATTATCATCATCATCATTATCATCATTATCATTATCATCATTATCATCATTATCATTATCATCATTATCATCATCATTATCATCATTATCATCATTATCATTATCATTATTATCATTATCATCATTATCATCATTATCATCATTATCATTATCATCATTATCATCATTATCATTATCATCATTATCATTATCATCATTATCATCATTACCATCATTATCATCATTATCATTATCATCATTATCATTATCATCATTATCATCATTATCATTATCATCATTATCATCATTATCATTATCATCATTATCATTATCATCATTATCGTTATCATCATTATCATCATTACCATCATTATCATCATTATCATTATCATCATTATCATTATCATCATTATCATCATTATCATTATCATCATTATCATCATTATCATTATCATCATTATCATTATTATCATTACCATCATTATCATCATTATCATTATCATCATTATCATGATTATCATCATTATCATTATCATCATTATCATTATCATCATTATCATTATCATCATTATCATTTTCATCATTATCATCATTACCATCATTATCATCATTATCATTATCATCATTATCATTATCATCATTATCATCATTATCATTATCATCATTATCATTATTATCATTATCATCATTATCATTATCATCATTATCATTATCATCATTATCATCATTATCATCATTACCATCATTATCATCATTATCATTATCATCATTATCATTATCATCATTATCATCATTATCATTATCATCATTATCATCATTATCATTATCATCATTATCATTATCATCATTATCATTATCATCATTATCATTATCATCATTATCATTATCATCATTATCATCATTGTGAGACCTCTACCTACTCTACCTGAGGTATCCCAGCGAGTGAGCACGTCTCCTGTATATCCCAGTGCTTAACAAGCTAGGGAATAGCATATGAAGGTACAAATAAAAATGGGAACTATGGCTATAGTTTACTTAATAACATAAAAGGGCTAGAATACAACATATCCTGATGGAAATTTACACAATATAACAATTGACCTATGAGACTTATTACCAGGGGGAAGGGTAGATGTTATCAGTAACACGGACTAGTACTCACTCTTAATTCACCGACCAGCTGACCCGAGATTCCCAATGCGTGGTCCACTACACACGCGGCTGTCCAGAGCTCTCACTCCCCGGACCTGTCACCAACAACCTCCTTGCCCCGCTCTTCCCTGGGCTTATATCGTAGTCAAAGTACCCCCTCCCCAATGGTGTATGTACCACGTGTTGCGACCTGACGCCGAGCTCTGACGCTGTTAAGAACAAAAGACCTCAGACGTGGGCGTGGCTACAGACGTCTGCCAAGGCAAGGTGTGACCATATAATTGGTTAAATTAGGTCTCCCCAGAGACCTCACAAGCCCAGCTGAACTACATCACATCATTACCATCATTATCATCATTTTCATTATCATTATCATCATTGTCATCATTACTACCATTATCATTATCATCATTACCATCATTACCATCATTATCATTATCATTATCATCATCCTGGCAACACATACAGCCATAACACGTCTGAGAAAAGGGCAACTGCCATTTAAACAGAAAAAATAAATCTGTTGGTGGAGCCAGGCTCTTTTGGTGCTGACCTGGTCAACCAGGCTGTTGCTAGTGGCCCGCTGACCCACATATCCATCACAGACTGTAGTGGACTTTTGTTGTGGCAGTCACACCGAAATTTGAAAAAAAGAATAACGGGAAAAACATTGTTTCCTGGTCGATGTTAATCAGTGTCCTTAACACACGTCAACAATGGCGTGAGATCAAAGGTGTGACCTTTAAATGGCCGGTAATTTAAAAGGCAAATCTCAGTGTGGCTTCAGGAGCAATACTTTTATTATGTGTGTAATGAATGATAGATAATAGATGTGATAGACTACAGGCTGAGGGACTGACCCCCTCAGAGCTGCTTCTCGAAGGCTGATGGCTGAAGGGAACTGGACTGGATGACTGACGGTATGTGTTTCTTTTGTGTGTGTGTGTGTTTCTGGAATGTAGTTTTGTTTTGGTTCCAGCAGCTGGTGATGGAATCCAGATCAGAACTGGGTCCTGGTCACTGGATGGCAGTGGCACTGTTCTCTTGCACGGGACACGTGGCACTGTTCTCTTGTACGGGACACGTGGCACTGTTCTCTTGAACGGGACACGTGGCACTGGTCTCTTGCACGGGACACGTGGCACTGGTCTCTTGTACGGGACACGTGGCACTGTTCTCTTGTACGGGACACGTGGCACTGTTCTCTTGTACGGGACACGTGGCACTGTTCTCTTGTACGGGACACGTGGCACTGTTCTCTTGTACGGGACACGTGGCACTGGTCTCTTGTACGGGACACGTGGCACTGTTCTCTTGTACGGGACACGTGGCACTGTTCTCTTGTACGGGACACGTGGCACTGTTCTCTTGTACGGGACACGTGGCACTGTTCTCTTGTACGGGACACGTGGCACTGTTCTCTTGTACGGGACACGTGGCACTGTTCTCTTGTACGGGACACGTGGCAGTGTCTGCCATACAGTGTGTGGTGCCACGAATCTTGTGGCATGTATACCTGGAGTATACCTGGAGAGGGTTTAGGGGGTCAACGCCCCCGCGGTCCGGACTGTGACCAGGCTTCATGTGAGGAAATTTTCTGCACAGTTGTGTTTATAACCTTAGAGATGTTATCCCATCTGAGTTCATTTCAAAGCCCAGCCCTATCTACTTCCACCCCCAGGATGCCACCCATAACAGTCGACTAAACACCCAGGTACCTATTTACTGCTAGGTGAACAGTAGCAGGTATAAGGTGACTAATCCCCAGGTACCTACTTACTGCTAGGTGAAGAGTGACAGCAGGTGTAAGGTGGCTAACCACCAGGTACCTACTTACTGCTAGGCGAACAGTGACAGCAGGTGTAAGATGACTAACCCCCAGGTACCTACTTACTGCTAAGTGAACAGTGACAGCAGGTGTAAGGAAACATGCCCAGCGTTTCCACCCCTGCCAGGGATCGAACCACGGTCCCTGAATATGTGAGCTGAGGTTGCTACCAACAGAACCACGAGACACGTGTACGTACATTCAACGCAAATGTGTATTAAACATGTACAGGCCAGCCGCAACATCAATGGCAGTTTTACACCTATATCAACAACATATGTTGTATATCAACAAGTACAGTTGTGACCCAACATAGCGTACTAACATCAATGTTTGGCAGAGTTCTCATGCAGGTCTTTTAAAAATTTATTATTCTCAATCATTTTTCATATTTCTGGATTTTTCGCCCATGGTTGGCATCAGTTACTTAGAAGGTCATTAAGACTGAAAGTCACCTGTTGACCACGACTGAATACATAAACTACTACTACTACTACTACTATTACTACTACTACTACTACTACTACTACTACTACTACTACTACTAATAATAATAATAATAATAATAATAATAATAATAATAATAATAATAATAATAATAATAATATCATTATTTACTACCAGTACATGTACAAGGTATATAGACCATAGCTGACATCAATGACATACTACTATATAGAAAGCGGCTTGTTATGCTGAGCATTTCGGGCAATGCACTGAGAGATATACACCTTTAAGTATATATACACAGAGATATACACCTCTCAGTATATATATCCTGTGTACGTGGAGTTTCTACTTAGATTTTGTTGCATATGTTGGAACTCAAAAGTATATTTGAACAATGTTTTTTGTACAGCATTGTACAAATGTACGCTTGTAAACACACTTATACACGAGACACTTATGCAGCATATGGGAATCTTTATTCAGGAAACGTTTCGCCACACAGTGGCGAAATAAAGATTCCCATATGCTGCATAAGTGTCTCAATCTTCAACTTGTCGGTTTTTCAAACCATTCGTCACACTTATACACACACACATATACTTGTACATACACACGTTTACACACACGTGTGTTGCTGATATTTAAAGTGTAAAATAATTGAGTGCCTTTTATTGTGATTGTGATGTACCTTTTACTGTGATTGCTTTCAGACTGTTTGCCATTGTTGATCCCCTGGCCACAGTATGTCAAGAGATATGGCAAGATTTGCCTGTGTAATATAGCGGTTCTGCTTTCCAAACACGGCGGCAGCCAGTTGTTACATTGACCCTCACTTAAATATACGTCAAAACTATCCGTTTTAAACAAGGGGATGCAACACTACGATCTCCCCCTATCAACGTAGCTATATTCACCACCAGTCGCACCACCACCACGACCCCTATCAACGTAGCTGCAATCACACTAGCAGCACCACCACGACCCCTATCAACGTAGTTGCAATCACACCAGCAGCACCACCACGACCCCTATCAACGTACTTGCAATCACACCAGCAGCACCACCACGACCCCTATCAACGTAGTTGCAATCACACCAGTAGCACCACCACGACTCCTATCAACGTAGCTGCATTCACACCAGTAGCACCACCACGACTAATATCAACCTAGCTGCATTCACCACCAACATCACTAGCACCACCATCAATCCATCATACCATCGCCGTCCCTATCACCACCACTACCCCCAACATTACACCACCAACATCACCAGCATCCACTGCTTTACACAGTTCTATTTTTCCAGTATATAGCATAGTCTGTCCTAAGAGATTCTCCAGTGACAGTAATTCCAGCTCTGCTGGAACGGTACCTGCGAAGCTGCCGTAGCTGATGAACTAAGCTTAGCTGGAATTGATAAACTAGACATATGTGCAACACTTGGTACTGAGGAAACGTTTCGCCCACTGTATAACTATCAAATAGAAATCAATAGCAGCACAATGCTGATGTATCCTTACCTCCAAAATAACCCCCTCCCCTCCCCTTCCCTCCAACAATATCGCCCATCCCCAACACATCCCGCCCACTGACACACCATCTCAAACTTCCCAAAGGCTTCCAAAATTGCCCCAATGACAGTCCCGTCTTCCCTCACATCAGTGTGTATATGAGGCGGAATATTGTCTATGTTGCCCAAGGTGCCCCTCCCTCCCTCCCTCCGTCTCTCTCTCTCTCTCTCTCTCTCTCTCTCTCTCTCTCTCTCTCTCTCTCTCTCTCTCTCTCTCTCTCTCTCTCTCTCTCTCTCTCTCTCTCTCTCTCTCTCTCTCTCTCTCTCTCTCTCTCTCTCTCTCTCTCTTTCACTCTCTCCTGAAGACATTATCAATGTTGCTTTGATGATTCGTTGTCTTCTTGATGATTCTTGTGTGTGTACTCACCTAACTGTACTCATCTAATTGTGGTTGCAGGGGTCGATTCTCAGCTCCTGGCCCCGCCTCTTCACTGAACGCTACTAGGTCCTTTCTCTCCCTGCTCCCTGAGCTTTATCATACCTCGTCTTAAAGCTATGTATGGTTCCTGCCTCCACTACATCACTCGCCAGACTGTTCCACTGCCTGACCACTCTATGATTGTGCGTGTGTGTGTGTGTGTGTGTGTGTGTGTGTGTGTGTGTGTGTGTGTGTGTGTGTATGTGTGTGTGTGTGTGTGTGTGTGTGCGTGCTTGGTTCACCTGGTATTTTCACAAAAAAATCGAAGAATTATTAAACAACAAATGATCTAAAAAAAAACTAAAAACTCGACTGACAAACCTTATTAAAACTGTCAGGAAAACCTTCTTGATAAACCTTTCCTAATTAAGAATTTTAAAAACAAAATGGAATTTAAAAATCTTGATACAGTAAAAAAAAAAAAAATTCCCCCATAATGCTGACAGCTACGTCTATAAGATTCCCAGTAAAAAAAAATACAATAGAGTTTATTATGAAAAAAAACGAAAAAAAACGTAAACTTAGATTACAATAACATAAATATAATAACAGAACTGGACAGAATTTTCTTGATCTTCAGAGAAATTTAACTGAATCAAGTTTAATTAAAAAAATAGTATTGATTTTATTTTTAATATTAATTCAGGGTTATACAAACTAGATCCATTTACAAAAAAATGGAATTCGTGAGGAATTTAAGCTATGAAAGTTAAGACACATGTGTAACTTCTGGATATCTTTATTGTAGACGTTTCGCCCTCCAGTATCCACAATAAAGATAACCAGATGTTGCATATGTGTGTTAAATTACATATTGTCGGTATTTTATGCCTTTCTTGCACAATTTAAGCAATGCTTGACAGGTCCTTGTCACTATCACCAACATCACATAAGGTCGGGTGTTACGTGGTGGGACAGGTGACATCTCAGCCTTCTGCTCTAATATTTTCACTATTCCTAGATTATATGAGAAATCACGAAAGGGCTTAGAATTTTGCTTAATTTTCTCAGTGGTTATTTTACATATTATTGTGATGTCACCTATTTTCAATAATTTTGCAAAAATCATTCTGAACCTAACGATAAAATATATTTCATTATGTTTATTTATTATTAAATTATTCTAAACTTATCTAAAATATATTTAGTTGGATTAGGCTAAACTAAACCGCGCTTGTTATAATAAGGTCAGGTAAGTTTCCTAAGGTGCTTTTGCTACAAAATTATAATTTTTTTACATTACCATAAATGAAAAAAATATATCTTTAAACGTAAGAGAACATTTTAGAAAGACCTTAATTTTAAATGAGTTCTTAGTTACCTATTTGGCACGACATAATGTATATAACCACATGGATCCGGCAGTGAACCGGGAACCACCAATGCGAATTTCTCCGTAATAAAAAGAGGACGTCATAAACAGACTGGGAGTGAACGGATCTCCTGGCATTGAATGTAAGAGTGTCAATATTTCAGCCAGGAACGATCCTGAACGCCACGGTGTAAATCACGTTCGTCTGAATCAGATTGAGAGGAAAATTCTATCAGGCGATGCTTTATTCTCCTGAAGGAATAAGGAAAATTGTGGACGTCTTGAAAAGATGTCATCTGATATATATATATATATATATATATATATATATATATATATATATATATATATATATATATATATATATATATATATATATATATATATATATACATATATATATATGTCGTGCCGAATATGTAAAACTGGTCAATTAGCAAGAACTTATTTAAAATTTAGTCCTTTATAAAATTTTCTCTTATACGTTTAAAGATATATTTTTTCATTAATGTTAATGTAAAAAATTTAAATTTTGCTCCAAAAGAATATATATATATATATATATACATATATATATATATATATATATATATATATATATATATATATATATATATATATATATATATATATATATATATATACATATATATATATTAACATATCTACGAACACGTGTTTTTTAAGCGAAGAAAAATATTGCTGAGGGATTGATTACCTCAGACTCCTCCTGTTCTTGACGATTCTCCTTTGTGTGGACTGATGAAGACACTGTGTGGCGAAACGTTTCCTCATTAAAGATACCCAAGAGTTGCACATGTGTCTAATTTATCAGCAATATTGCGACTAGCTGTGGATCAAACCCCCGATATCTTAGCAAGCCTTCCAGGAAGCCGGTAATAATTCCGAGATGTCTTTGACCTTAGAGCCATCAGAGCTACAGACATCAGGCGCCCAGTGCCACTGGACATGTCACTCCTGATGCCAACACATACATGGCTGCGGAAACGTACAGGACTAATTTCATTCTCCTCCCGTTTGGAATACCAAACGGGCGGGCTTCTCGGGAGGCTTATTAAGTTATCGGGGGTTCGAGCCTCGGCTAGTCGCAGTATTACTTAAACTGGAAGAGAATAAAATTAGTCCTGTTGGTCTTCATCTTGTGCCAGAGTTCCATATATTAGTTATACAGTGGGCGAAACGTTTCCTCAGTACCAAGTGTTGCACATATGTCTAGTTTATCAATTCCAGCTAAGCTTAGTTCATCAGCTACGGCAGCTTCGCAGGTACCGTTCCAGCAGAGCTGGAATTACTGTCACTGGAGAATCTCTTAGGACAGACTATCCTATATACGGGAAAAATAGAACTGTGTAAAGCAGTGGATGCTGGTGATGTTGGTGGTGTAATGTTGGGGGTAGTGGTGGTGATAGGGACGGCGATGGTGTGATGGATTGATGGTGGTGCTAGTGGTGTTGGTGGTGAATGCAGCTAGGTTGATATTAGTTGTGGTGGTGCTACTGGTGTGAAGCACCTTCACCCTGACGTGTTTCTTTCAGGATGAAAAAGTTACAGTGCCCTTAGATGGAACAAGTCACATCCCAGGAACTAGAAATCAAAACTGGAGACTTTTCGATCATCTTTGGAACATTATCCAGTCGTGAATTATCCAGTTTTCATTTACAGTGTAACAGTAGCCATGAGTTCTCTCCCCACCTTGAAGTTTTAAACTCAATTTCCAACTTCGACATTATGTCTACGAGGAACAAACAGCTCCGTCACCCTGACAGCACCATGGAAAACTTGACACTAAGCACTTATGACTTACGATTCTTTTTCCTTGTGAATCAAGGAAAAAGAATAGAGATTCTTCATCTCTTCTCCATTGCGTCTCGCTGGATAAGTGATGCTAAATTGATATTGACTTTCAAATTCTTCCAGAAGTGACTTCAAAAAGAGTTTCTTTGGCGAGTCCAGCCAAGAAATAAACATTCCTGGAACATTCATCACTCACGTCATTACGTTAATGTTATACGATACCCACAAATTGATGAATAAGACACATGTGCAACACTTGGGTATCCTCATTGTTCAAACGTTTCGCCTGGGTAACAAACTTCTTCAGTCGAATACAAGTGAATATAACACTAGAGACAGTAACAGTGGTAATTTTGACGTGTTCAGTCCCTCAGCATTGGTAGGCGGTGGTCACTCCCACATCCTTTGTAGAAGGTGGTCAGTCCCGCAGCCTTGATAGAAGGTAGTCAGTCCTACAATCTTGGTAGAAAGTAGTCAGTCCCACAACTTTGGTAGCAGTAGTCAGTCCCACAATTTTGGTAGGAGGTGGTCAGTCCCACAACCTTGCCAGAAGGTGGTTGGACCCTCAGCAACGGTAGATGGTGGTCAGTCCCTGAGCCTTCATAAGAGGTGGTTAGTCCCTCAAGTCTCAGGCACAGACATGTAGACTCACCTTATACACTAGAGTAGAAGGTGAAGCAGCTGGGGTTAGCAACACAGGTGAGCGGGGCCACGCCCACCTGTGTAACACCTGAGTGTCCTTATTGTTCCATAATAAAGAAACCTGAATGTTGAAGAATGATATATTTGTGCAACATTTGGAACCTTACGTGGAAACGTTTCGCCAGCCATTGACTTCTTCGGTCTCAGACACTGCATAAGTGTCTCATTCTGAAACATGTTGGTTTTCGAAACGATTTACACCAAACCTAAGTGATTTAAACGTGTCTCATCACTCAGTGTAAAAACTTGCCACTTGGACCGACGACGT
>NC_091377.1:8349781-8363396 GCF_038502225.1 Cherax quadricarinatus
AGACACACAAGTGCAGTATGAAGCCAACCATCCTTGTCTCAGCTATGAAAAAAGACACACAAGTGCAGTATGAAGCCAACCATCCTTGTCTCAGCTATGAAAAAAGACACACAAGTGCAGTATGAAGCCAACCATCCTTGTCTCAGCTATGAAAAAAGACACACAAGTGCAGTATGAAGCCAACCATCCTTGTCTCAGGTATGAAAAAAGACACACAAGCGAGGTATGAAGCCAACCATCCTTGTCTCAGGTATGAAAAAAGACACACAAGCGAGGTATGAAGCCAACCATCCTTGTGTCAGCAACAAGAAATATTCCCTCTGCACAACCAGAACACATACATAACAACCGTAGCACATAATTCTGAGAATTAGAGAGGCCAATTTCTAGATTGGAAAACTTTGGGGGGTAGTTATGTAGAGCATTTACCCAGATGTTATTGTGAGGCGACACGCAATGTGAAATGTGATAACAGTTACACTGATTTGTGATAACAGTTACACTGATTTGTGATAACAGTTACACTGATTTGTGATAACAGTTGCACTGATTTGTGATAACAGTTACACTGATTTGTGATAGCAGTTACACTGATTTGTGATAACAGTTACACATGTTTGTGATAACAGTTACACAGATTTGTGAAACATCCGTGACAGTTGAGTCAGGGAAAGAAAATCAGTGATTTGGGTTTCAGGACACCGGAAGTTGTGTACAAGATGTTGATAATATTTGAAGTTTAGGAAGAATGAAGGGAGGGACAAGATAACTGAAGGGAGGGAGCAAGATAACTGAAGGGAGGGGTAAGATAACTGAAGGGAGGGGTAAGATAACTGAAGGGAGGGGTAAGATAACTGAAGGGAGGGGTAAGATAACTGAAGGGAGGGGTAAGATAACTGAAGGGAGGGGTAAGATAACTGAAGGGAGGGGTAAGATAACTGAAGGGAGGGGTAAGATAACTGAAGGGAGGGGTAAGATAACTGACGGGAGGGAGCAAGATAACTGAAGGGAGGGAGCAAGATAACTGAAGGGAGGGGTAAGATAACTGAAGGGAGGGAGCAAGATAACTGAAGGGAGGGGTAAGATAACTGAAGGGAGGGGTAAGATAACTGAAGGGAGGGGTAAGATAACTGAAGGGAGGGAGCAAGATAACTGAAGGGAGGGAGCAAGATAACTGAAGGGAGGGGTAAGATAACTGAAGGGAGGGACAAGATAACTGAAGGGAGGGAGCAAGATAACTGAAGGGAGGGGTAAGATAACTGAAGGGAGGGGTAAGATAACTGAAGGGAGGGGTAAGATAACTGAAGGGAGGGAGCAAGATAACTGAAGGGAGGGAGCAAGATAACTGAAGGGAGGGGTAAGATAACTGAAGGGAGGGAGCAAGATAACTGAAGGGAGGGAGCAAGATAACTGAAGGGAGGGGTAAGATAACTGAAGGGAGGGAGCAAGATAACTGAAGGGAGGGAGCAAGATAACTGAAGGGAGGGGCAAGATAACTGAAGGGAGGGACAAGATAACTGAAGGAAGGGAGCAAGATAACTGAAGGGAGGGAGCAAGATAACTGAAGGGAGGGAGCAAGATAACTGAAGGGAGGGAGCAAGATAACTGAAGGGAGGGAGCAAGATAACTGAAGGGAGGGAGCAAGATAGCTGAAGGGAGGGAGCAAGATAACTGAAGGGAGGGGCAAGATAACTGAAGGGAGGGAGCAAGATAACTGAAGGGAGGGGCAAGATAACTGAAGGGAGGGAGCGAGATAACTGAAGGGAGGGAGCAAGATAACTGAAGGGAGGGAGCAAGATAACTGAAGGGAGGGAGCAAGATAACTGAAGGGACTGAGCAAGATAACTGAAGGGAGGGACCAAGACAACTGAAGGGAGAGGTAAGATAACTGAAGGGAGGGTGCAAGATAACTGAAGAGAGGGAGCAAGATAACTGAAGGGAGGGAGCAAGATAACTGAAGGGAGGGAGTAAGAAAACTGAAGGGAGGGAGCAAGATAACTGAAGGGAGGGAGCAGGATAACTGAAGGGAGGAAGCAAGATAACTTAAGGGAGGGAGCAAGATACCTGAAGGGAGGAAGCAAGATAACTTAAGGGAGGGAGCAAGATAACTGAAGGGAGGGAGCAAGATAGCTGAAGGGAGGGAGCAAGATAGCTGAAGGGAGGGGCAAGATAACTGAAGGGAGGGAGCAAGATAACTGAAGGGAGGGAGCAAGATAACTGAAGGGAGCGAGCAAGATAACTGAAGGGAGGGAGCAAGATAACTGAAGGGAGGGAGCAAGATAACTGAAGGGAGGGAGCAAGATAGCTGAAGGGAGGGAGCAAGATAACTGAAGGGAGGGGAAAGATAACTGAAGGGAGGGAGCAAGATAACTGAAGGGAGGGGCAAGATAACTGAAGGGAGGGAGCAAGATAACTGAAGGGAGGGAGCAAGATAACTGAAGGGAGGGAGCAAGATAACTGAAGGGAGGGAGCAAGATAACTGAAGGGAGGGAGCAAGATAACTGAAGGGAGGGACCAAGATAACTGAAGGGAGAGGTAAGATAACTGAAGGGAGGGTGCAAGATAACTGAAGAGAGGGAGCAAGATAACTGAAGGGAGGGAGCAAGATAACTGAAAGGAGGGAGCAAGATAACTTAAGGGAGGGAGCAAGATAACTGAAGGGAGGGAGCAAGATAACTGAAGGGAGGGAGCAAGATAACTGAAGGGAGGGAGCAAGATAACTGAAGGGAGGGGTAAGATAACTGAAGGGAGGGAGCAAGATAACTGAAGGGAGGGAGCAAGATAACTGAAGGGAGGGAGCAAGATAACTTAAGGGAAGGGAGTAAGATAACTGAAGGGAGGGAGCAAGATAACTGAAGGGAGGGAGCAAGATAACTGAAGGGAGGGGTAAGATAACTGAAGGGAGGGAGCAAGATAACTGAAGGGAGGGAGCAAGATAACCGAAGGGAGGGAGCAAGATAACTTAAGGGAAGGGAGTAAGATAACTGAAGGGAGGGAGCAAGATAACTGAAGGGAGGGAGCAAGATAACTGAAGGGAGGGGTAAGATAACTGAAGGGAGGGAGCAAGATAACTGAAGGGAGGGAGCAAGATAACCGAAGGGAGGGAGCAAGATAACTTAAGGGAAGGGAGTAAGATAACTGAAGGGAGGGAGCAAGATAACTGAAGGAAGGAAGCAAGATAACTGAAGGGAGGGAGCAAGATAACTGAAGGGAGGGAGCAAGATAACTGAAGGGAGGGAGTAAGATAACTGAAGGGAGGGAGCAAGATAACTGAAGGGAGGGAGCAGGATAACTGAAGGGAGGAAGCAAGATAACTTAAGAGAGGGAGCAAGATAACTGAAGGGAGGAAGCAAGATAACTTAAGGGAGGGAGCAAGATAACTGAAGGGAGGGAGCAAGATAACTGAAGGGAGGGAGCAAGATAACTTAAGGGGGAGCAAGATAACTGAAGGGAGGGAGCAAGATAACTGAAGGGAGGGAGCAAGATAACTGAAGGGAGGGGTAAGATAACTGAAGGGAGGGAGTAAGATAACTGAAGGGAGGGAGCAAGATAACTGAAGGGAGGGAGCAAGATAACTGAAGGGAGGGAGCAAGATAACTGAAGGGAGGGAGCAAGATAGCTGAAGGGAGGGAGCAAGATAGCTGAAGGGAGGGGCAAGATAACTGAAGGGAGGGAGCAAGATAACTGAAGGGAGGGAGCAAGATAACTGAAGGGAGGGAGCAAGATAACTGAAGGGAGGCAGCAAGATAGCTGAAGGGAAGGAGCAAGATAACTGAAGGGAGGGGCAAGATAACTGAAGGGAGGGAGCAAGATAACTGAAGGGAGGGGCAAGATAACTGAAGGGAGGGAGCAAGATAACTGAAGGGAGGGAGCAAGATAACTGAAGGGAGGGAGCAAGATAACTGAAGGGAGGGAGCAAGATAACTGAAGGGAGGGAGCAAGATAACTGAAGGGAGGGACCAAGATAACTGAAGGGAGAGGTAAGATAACTGAAGGGAGGGTGCAAGATAACTGAAGAGAGGGAGCAAGATAACTTAAGGGAAGGAGCAAGGTAACTGAAGGGAGGGAGCAAGATAACTGAATGGAGGGAGCAAGATAACTGAAGGGAGGGGTAAGATAACTGAAGGGAGGGAGCAAGATAACTGAAGGGAGGGAGCAAGATAACTGAAGGGAGGGAGCAAGATAACTTAAGGGAGGGAGCAAGATAACTGAAGGGAGGGAGCAAGATAACTTAAGGGAAGGAGCAAGATAACTGAAGGGAGGGAGCAAGATAACTTAAGGGAAGGAGCAAGATAACTGAAGGGAGGGAGCAAGATAACTGAATGGAGGGAGCAAGATAACTGAAGGGAGGGAGCAAGATAACTGAAGGGAGGGAGCAAGATAACTTAAGGGAGGGAGCAAGATAACTGAAGGGAGGAAGCAGGATAACTGAGGGGAGGAAGCAAGATAACTGAAGGGAGGGAGCAAGATAACTGAAGGGAGGGAGCAAGATAACTGAAGGGAGGGGCAAGATAACTGAATGGAGGGAGCAAGATAACTGAAGGGAGGGAGCAAGATAACTGAAGGGAGGGAGCAAGATAACTGAATGGAGGGAGCAAGATAACTGAAGGGAGGGAGCAAGATAACTGAAGGGAGGGGTAAGATAACTGAAGGGAGGGAGCAAGATAACTGAAGGGAGGGAGCAAGATAACTGAAGGGAGGGAGCAAGATAACTTAAGGGAGGGAGTGAGATAACTGAAGGGAGGGAGCAAGATAACTGAAGGGAGGGAGCAAGATAACTGAAGGGAGGGGTAAGATAACTGAAGGGAGGGAGCAAGATAACTGAAGGGAGGGAGCAAGATAACTGAAGGGAGGGAGTAAGATAACTGAAGGGAGGGAGCAAGATAACTGAAGGGAGGGAGCAGGATAACTGAAGGGAGGAAGCAAGATAACTTAAGGGAGGGAGCAAGATAACTGAAGGGAGGAAGCAAGATAACTTAAGGGAGGGAGCAAGATAACTGAAGGGAGGGAGCAAAATAACTGAAGGGAGGGAGCAAGATAACTGAAGGGGGAGCAAGATAACTGAAGGGAGGGAGCAAGATAACTGAAGGGAGGGAGCAAGATAACTGAAGGGAGGGGTAAGATAACTGAAGGGAGGGAGCAAGATAACTGAAGGGAGGGAGCAAGATAACTGAAGCGAGGGAGCAAGATAACTTAAGGGAGGGAGCAAGATAAATGAAGGGAGGGAGCAAGATAACTGAAGGGAGGGAACAAGATAACTTAAGGGAGGGAGCAAGATAACTGATGGGAGGGAGCAAGATAACTGAAGGGAGGGAGCAAGATAATTGAAGGGAGGGAGCAAGATAACTGAAGGGAGGAAGCAAGATAAATGAAGGGAGGGAGCAAGATAACTGAAGGGAGGGAGCAAGATAACTGAAGGGAGGGGTAAGATAACTGAAGGGAGGGACCAAGATAACTGAAGGGAGGGGTAAGATAACTGAAGGGAGGGACCAAGATATCTGAAGGGAGGCAGCAAGATAACTGGAGGAATGGGCAGTGGAGCTGATAATGAGTACAAAATAACTAAAGGGAATATTGATGATCCAGGATGACTTAGGTTGATCCAGGATGACTTAGGTTGATCCAGGATGACTTAGGTTGATCCAGGATGACTTAGGTTGATCCATGATGACTTAGGTTGATCCAGGATGATTTAGGTTGATCCAGGATGATTTAGGTTGATCCAGGATGACTTAGGTTGATCCAGGATGACTTAGGTTGATCCATGATGACTTAGGTTGATCCAGGATGACTTAGGTTGATCCAGGATGACTTAGGTTGATCCATGATGACTTAGGTTGATCCAGGATGATTTAGGTTGATCCAGGATGACTTAGCTTGATCCAGGATGACTTAGGTTGATCTAGGATGACTTAGGTTGATCCAAGATGACTTAGGTTGATCCAGGATGACTTAGGTTGATCCAGGATGACTCAGGAAGATCTAGGATGATCCAGGATGGTCTTGGATGACCAGGATAACTTAGGGTGAACAATAATGATCCAAGATGACATTGGATGATACAGGATGACCCACGATGACCAAAAATAATCCAGGGACGTTAAAAATGAACAAGAGACGTCAAAAATGCATCTGGGACGTAAAAATGTACCAGGGACGTCAAAAATGCATCAGGGACGTCAAAAATGCATCAGGGACGTCAAAAGTGCAAAAGGGAAGTAAAAAATAAATGCACCGGGGACATAAATAATGAACCAGGGACGTAAATAATGCACCAAGAACGTAAATAATGCACCAGGGACGTAAATAATGCACCAGGGACGTAAATAAAGCACCAGGGACGTAAGTAATGCACCAGGGACGTAAATAAAGCACCAAGGACGTCAATAATGCACCAGGGATGTAAAATAATTCACCCAGGAACGTAAATAATTCACCCAAGTCAGGTGAAATTGCAGAGCTAGAGAATGTACAGAGAACCTTAACTGCACGTACAAGTTCCATCAAACATCTTAACTACGTAAAGTAAAAGGACACAAGTGCAACTAATGTGACATTTATTGTGGCAACGTTTCGCTCTCCAGGAGCTTTATCAAGCCATTACAAACAATACATGGACACAGAGGGTATATAAAGGCTCAGAGTGAGGTGAATACTAGTGAGGTACCATTCCGATGTTCACTAGTGGTAGTAGTAGTAGTAGTAGTGGTAGTGACAAAAGCAATTAATTCGTACATGAGTAAAAGGATATAAAAGCTATTACTTGGGTAACATAAAAATAGGTTGGACAAATATAAACTGGAATGAGGCAGGTTGTTTCAGTGTTCACTCTCTGTGCTTTGTGTAGTATAACAGGAGAGACTATGTGATGGCAGGGTTTACTGTTTTCAGGAGGATTCTTGCTAAGACTTCGGAGATGGTGAAGCTGCCGTTGTTTTGTTTAATTGTATTCGAAACAGCGATCAGTGCTGATTCAAGGCATCTTAACTACTGGGAGCGCCTGGAAGCACTTGACTTGTACTCACTGGAGCGCAGGCGACAGAGATATATCATAGTCTACACGTGGAAGATTCTGGAGGGAATGGTCCCTAATATACAAACAGCAATCACTCCATACGAAAGCAAAAGACTTGGCAGGTGATGCAACATACCCCCAGTGAAAAGTAGGGGCGTCACTGGTACACTAGGAGAAAACTCAATAAGTGTCCGGGGCCCAAGACTGTTCAACAGCCTCTCACCAGCAATAAGGGGCATTACGGGAAGACCCCTGGTTGTCTTCAAGAGGGAGCTGGACAGATACCTAAAGACGGTGCCGGATCAGCCGGGCTGTAGTTCGTACGTTGGATTGCGTGCGGCCAGCAGTAACAGCCTCGTTGATCAGGCCCTGATCCACCGGGAGGCCTGGTCGTGGACCGGGCAGCGGGGGCGTTGATCCCCGGAATGCCCTCCAGGTAGACCCAGGGAAGTTAATATATTTAATTCACCAAAAAATAATTATTTACGTTCCTGTGTGAATTATAATTCACACAGGAACGTAAATAGTTTACCACGAAACGTAAATAATTCACCCCGGAACGTAAATAATTCACCCATGAACGTAAATAATTCACCGAGGAACGTAAATAATTCACCGAGGAACGTAAATAATTCACCCAGGAACGTAAATAATTCACCCAGGAACGTAAATAATTCACCCAGGAACGTTGAAAATAGACCATGTTGACGGTAGGAGACGGCAAGGATTGTGGACTAAACACAGGGACAGTTGAAAGATTAGACAGACTGAAAGAGACGGCCGGACGGACTCAGGAATGGCCGGACGGACCCAGGGGATAAAGTGACTCGAGGACATAGAGATAGCCGGATGGAATGTAAGACAGCCTGGAAAACTCTGAGGACGACCGGATGGTATTTCAAGAAAGACAAATGAACGTTCGTGCCGATGCTGACAATCTTGGTGGTGGTGGTTGGTGGTGGTTGGTTGGTTGGTGGTGGTTGGTGGTGGTGGTTGGTTGGTTAGTGGTGGTTGGTTGGTTTGGTGGTGGTGATTGGTGGTTGGTCAGTGGTGGTTGGTGGTTGGTTGGTGGTTGGTTGGTGGTGGTGGTGCTGCTGGTGATGCTGGAGATGCTGCTGTTCCTGATGCTGCTGGTGCTGCTGCTGCTGCTGATGCTGCTGGTGATGCTGCTGCTGGTGATGCTGCTGCTGGTGATGCTGCTGCTGGTGATGCTGCTGCTGGTGATGCTGCTACTGGTGATGCTGCAGCTGCTGGTGCTGCTGCTGCTGGTGATGCTGCTGCTGGTGATGCTGCTGCTGGTGATGCTGCTGCTGGTGATGCTGCTGCTGGTGATCCTGCTGCTGCTGGTGATCCTGCTGCTGCTGGTGATGCTGCTGCTAGTGATGCTGCTGCTGATGATGATGCTGCTGCTGCTGGTGATGCTGCTGCTGCTGATGATGCTGCTGCTGCTGGTGATGCTGCTGCTGCTGATGATGCTGCTGCTGGTGATGCTGCTGCTGGTGATGCTGCTGCTGCTGGTGATGCTGCTGCTGCTGGTGATGATGCTGCTGCTGGTAATAATGTAAATACGGCATTTTTCTCCCCCTCTAATACTACGGACCCTCATTTTCGTCCGGTCTCTCCCCTCATCCGGCTTCTTTCCCCTCGTCCAGGCGAGGGCACTTAACCTTTAGGTTTTTGGTTGTACATACACCTTTGGAAACCTCGCCTCTTTTAAACTGCTGGGCGTGAAGGCGGATCGATTACGCCAACACTAAACCATTAAAACTCAAGTGAATTTATATTTGCACACACACATACACACACACTGGAGGACAGGAGAGATAGGGGGATATGATAACGACATATAAAATACTGAGAGGAATCGACAAGGTAGACAGGATGTTGCAGAGATGGGACACAGCAACACAGGGGTCACTGTTGGAAGTTGAAGACACAGATGAATCACAGGGATGTTAGGAAGTATTTCTTCAGCCACAGAGTAGTCAGGAAGTGGAATAGTTTGGGAAGCGATGTAGTGGAGGCAGGATCCATACATAGCTTTAAGCAGAGGTATGATTAAGCTCACGGTTCAGGGAGAGTGACCTAGTAGCTCCTGGCGGGGCCAGGAGCTTGGACTCGACCCCTGCAACCTCAACTAGGTGAGTACAACTAGGTGAGCACACACACACACACACACACACACACCTATTCTTGAAACTGTGTAATTTTAAGAGCAAGTACGGTAGAGATCAAGAAGTCAGGACGGAGAGAATCTGGCAAGGAGGAAGTTGAAAGGAGGAGCCAGGAGCTGAGAGTCGATCCCTGCATTCACAAAATAGATGAGTATAAACCCATATACACCACACACACACCACCACATACCCCACACACCACCACACACCTCACACACCACCACACACCCCACACACCACCACATACCTCACACCACCACACTCCCCACACACCACCACATACCTCACACCACCACACTCCCCACACACCACCACATACCTCACACCACCACACTCCCCACACACCACCACACACCCCACACTCTCACATACACACCCCACATCACCACACACACCACACACCACCACACACCCCACACACCACCACACACCACCACACACCCCACACTCTCACACACACAACACACCATCACACACGCCACACTCTCACATACACACCAAACACCACCCCACACCCCACACACCACCACATACCCCACACACCACCACACACCCCACACTCTCACACACACACCACACCATCACACACCCCACACACCACCACACACGCCACACTCTCACATACACACCACACACCCCAAACACCACCACACACCTCACACTCTAATATACACACTCCACACCACCACACACCCTACACTCTCACACACACACCCCACACCACCACACTCCCCACACACCACCACACACCCCACACTCTCACACACACCCCACACTACCACACACACCACACACCACCACACATATCACCACACACACCCCACATACCACCACACACCACCACACATATCACCACACACACCCACATACCACCACACATATCACCACACACCCCACATACCACCACACACCACGTCACCACACATCCCACACACCACCACACACACCTCATCCCTCTCGTATACAAGCACTTTAATGAGATCCTTACACACCCCAACACTGCCTTGTTGTCTTCCTGAACAAAGGTCACCTCTCTTAAACACACTATGAGGATCCTGATGGTGACCTTGTCTGTTGCGATGACAGGAGCCGTGTTCTGCCTGTCTCTACACCCGTTTTTCTCCAGGAGGTAACCCAAGGCAGCGTCCCTGTCTGTTGTTAAGACAACGGTCGTGTTGAGCTTGTCTCCACACCTGTCACTCCACGAGGCGCTGAAGACTGGGCTGCTGAAGACTGGGGTGCTGAAGACTGGGGTGCTGAAGACTGGGGTGCTGAAGACTAGGGTGCTGAAGACTGGGGTGCTAAAGACTAGGGTGCTGAAGACTGGGCTGCTGAAGACTGGGCTGCTGAAGACTGGGGTGCTGAAGACGGGGGTGCTGAAGACTAGGGTGCTGAAGACTGGGGTGCTGAAGACTGGGCTGCTGAAGACTGGGCTGCTGAAGACTGAGGTGCTGAAGACTGGGGCGCTGAAGACTGGGGTGCTCAAGACTGGGGTGCTGAAGACTGGGGTGCTGAAGACTGGGGTGCTGAAGACTGGGATGCTGAAGACTGAGGTGCTGAAGACTGGGGCGCTGAAGACTGGGGTGCTGAAGACTGGGGTACTGAAGACTGGGGTGCTGAAGACTGGGGTGCTGAAGACTAGGGTGCTGAAGACTAGGGTGCTGAAGACTAGGGTGCTGAAGACTGGGCTGCTGAAGACTGGGGTGCTGAAGACTGGGCTGCTGAAGACTGGGGTGCTGAAGACTGGGGCGCGCTGAAGAATGAGGTGCTGAAGACTGGGATCACTGAAACCAGGGATGCTGACAAAGGAAGTTCTGAAGACGAGATCAGTGTTCCGACAGTCACCCCTTCCCCCTCCTCCTCCTCCTCCTCCAAACAGCCCCTAAATTACAAATAACAGCTAAAAACCTCATCATATATTCATTTTACCTTTCCACTGGTGAGTAACAGAGTAAAGCTTTACCTTACTCGTCCTGCCTACCTCCCTACCCAACAGAACGTCTCTTTACCATACTGTTTCCCCCTTTTCTTTATCAATATTTTTGTCTATTTACCTGAGCATCTGTATCCAGAATAAAGACACCCAAATGTTGCACATGTGTCTCACTTATCAATTTGTCGGTTTTCTAAGCCATTTACTCACATCTGTATCATGTATCAGGTCACTGAGAGATCATTTATCAGTGTATTTCAATACACTGACCAATTATTAATTAATTGCACTGGTTTTGTAATGAACCAGGCCATTTATGAATCAATTATATATACTTGTGGGTATTGCCATGTGCCTGGCCATTATATAATCATTTACATGTATAATGTAGCTGGCCATTTATTAATCAAAAAACTCAATTACATATTAATCATTTATTGTATATGATGCTGATCAATTCCTTAATCATTTTTCTGAGTATTTTTGTGCTTTTTGAGGCTGGTTGCTGTGAGCTATCACCTTCAAACTGGAACTTCTCTAAGTCTGTTGTAGTCAAGGATCAATCAGAGGGAGAGACGGGAGGCTGCGAGAAGCAAGCATCCTCTAGCGATGGGCGTGTCCCAGCCATTTGGTGCTCGTTAGGGATGACCTGGAGGACTTAGGGAGGAGCTGGGGACCCTGGAGAGCCTGGGGGATTTTTGAGGATCTTGGGAATATGAAACTGGAAGAGAGAGGATTTTGTGGCTTGTAGGATAAGGATAATCTTCATATATATGAGCATAAGAAAGGAAGAACACTGACAAGACTTAAACTTGAAAGGTATTTCTCAAACCCACTAACAAAATTATTCACCCAATTCATTAACAATGTTACCCAAGGAATAAGCTATCATAACCTTATTAACTCAATGTGCAAGTCCCACTTATATCCAACCCCTCTCACTCCTTCCAACTAAAATGTGAGAATCTGGAAAGTTACGAGGCTTCAGGAACGTAAGGGATGTTAGACTGTGAGACTGACTAACTTAAAGTTACCTCTCCAGTGCTTCTCTCTCCATGGTTATATTCGCCTATATTTGACTGAAGAAGCCTGTTGTCCAGGCCAAAAGTTACGACAATAAATATACTCACGTGTTGCATATGTGTCTTATTCATTAACTTCTCGGTATTGTTTATCCCGAGTAAAAGAATTTTAAAAACCTGAAGTTTAAAGAATACCAAGACTTAGTCTTGGAAACCTGAAGAACTCAAAGACCTGGAAAATCTTGCAATGCATGAGGACTAAGGGAGAAATAACACACAAATTTCATAGGAGAATGAAAATTATGACGGCGTATCGGACCGACTTGTACCATTAACTAACCATTAACTAGTCTCTGTGGCTAGTTAATTCGGACCGATACGTCGACACAAGCTTCATTCTCCTATGTGAACGTTATTTGTGTATTGTTCCAGCCACGGTATTGTGCCATTTTGTTCCTCGTCAAGGGTCAACATGGACCTTCCAGACACAGGGAACATAATGCCCTAAAACACTACGAGACCTGAGGCAGCTGCGCCCCTTTAAATTTAGCAATTATTTAACCAAGGAGCCAGTAAATCCACGCATGGTAATAAGAGCATGGTAATAAGAGCATGGTAATAAGAGCATGGTAATAAGAGCATGGTAACAAGAGCATGGTAATAAGAGTATGGTAACAAGAGCATGGTAATAAGAGCATGGCAACAAGAGCATGGTAATAAGAGCATGGTAATAAAGCATGGTAATAAAAGCATGGTAACAAGAGCATGGTAATAAGAGCATGGTAATAAGAGCATGGTAATAAAGCATGGTAATAAGAGCATGGTAACAAGAGCATGGTAATAAGAGCATGGTAATAAGATTGTTGCAACCCCTGAATGGGTTACAATGATTATTATGTATATATAATGTATATTACCTTTTCATTTAATTTTATATTGCTTATATTTGCGATAATAGCTAAATCGTAAATGTATGACTTTATATTATTGTTTGACTGTTATATTGTTATTTGACTTATGTTGTTAGGATGTACATAATATGTGCTCAGTTCAAGTCTTGATTGTCAAACTACTGTAATTATCGCTTGTCGCTCGTTATACTGCTGGCTTCTGAGCTGTGCTGTCCACGGGGCTATCACGTGATCGAGGGGGGGGTGTCCTCACCTCTCGTGAAGTATTCAGTCTGCTCTAGACTCGCTTGGTGGTTGGACAGATTGTCTGTCTCGTTATTCTTGTTAGTTCTGTAGAACTCTGTTCACAGAACTTTGTATAGACTTAGTGATTTTCGACGTTGTACTGAGGTTGTGTGTCGCTTAGACACTCTGAACATCTCAGGTCCTTAGCTATAGCTTCTGACCTAATTTTGTACTGGTTTCTGTGTATTGTCACAGTCAGGGTTTTTCCTATGCTGAACTTAGATTCAGTAGTATGGGAGTTTTGTAACTTTTGTGGAGGATCTGCTGATGGTCCC
>NC_091377.1:8363496-8458496 GCF_038502225.1 Cherax quadricarinatus
GAAATAAGATAATAAGATAATAAGAAATAAGATAATAAGATAATAAGATAATAAGATCAATATGGATATCTGTTATATTTGCGTTTTATTGAGAACAAAATTACTTAGATGATAATATGTAATTTCTAAGGATACAAGAGTTAAGTGGCGCTGGGCAGGTGGTGGAGATTTTGGCGTACAGGTGGCTAGTGAATGTAAACGATTTACAAATAACCCACACATGGGAGAGAGAGGAGCTTCTGACAGCGCTTCGGTCCATTTACAAGTCAGAGTGAAACGTCGCACGTTCATTACAGGGAGATTCTTAACCCCTCAGCACCACGGTAAGTCTCACCCAGCATCGTGGAGAGTTCTACCAGCATCTTGGACATCTCTCTCAGCCTCAGCATCTTAGACATGATTCAGTCCTCTCCCAGAAGCACCCCAGCACTCGGCCATGTAAGCATCAAGGTTACGGTTACGGCACCTGTTTTTGTAGGCCACCCTGTACACAAGGAAAGATATATTTTTTTATTATTTTTTTATTATCACACTGGCCGATTCCCACCAAGGCAGGGTGGCCCGAAAAAGAAAAACTTTCACCATCGTTCACTCCATCACTGTCTTGCCAGAAGGGTGCTTTACACTACAGTTTTTAAACTGCAACATTAACACCCCTCCTTCAGAGTGCAGGCACTGTACTTCCCATCTCCAGGACTCAAGTCCGGCCTGCCGGTTTCCCTGAACCCCTTCATAAATGTTACTTTGCTCACACTCCAACAGCACGTCAAGTATTAAAAACCATTTGTCTCCATTCACTCCTATCAAACACGCTCACGCACGCCTGCTGGAAGTCCAAGGCCCTTGCACAAAAGACCTCCTTTACCCCCTCCCTCCAACCTTTCCTAGGCCGACCCCTACCCCGCCTTCCTTCCACTACAGACTGATACACTCTTGAAGTCATTCTGTTTCGCTCCATTCTCTCTACATGTCCGAACCACCTCAACAACCCTTCCTCAGCCCTCTGGACAACAGTTTTGGTAATCCCGCACCTCCTCCTAACTTCCAAACTACGAATTCTCTGCATTATATTCACACCACACATTGCCCTCAGACATGACATCTCCACTGTCTCCAGCCTTCTCCTCGCTGCAACATTCATCACCCATGCTTCACACCCATATAAGAGCGTTGGTAAAACTATACTCTCATACATTCCCCTCTTTGCCTCCAAGGACAAAGTTCTTTGTCTCCACAGACTCCTAAGTGCACCACTCACCCTTTTCCCCTCATCAATTCTATGATTCACCTCATCATTCATAGACCCATCCGCTGACACGTCCACTCCCAAATATCTGAATACATTCACCTCCTCCATACTCTCTCCCTCCAATCTGATATCCAATCTTTCATCACCTAATCTTTTTGTTATCCTCATAACCTTACTCTTTCCTGTATTCACTTTTAATTTTCTTCTCTTGCACACCCTACCAAATTCATCCACCAATCTCTGCAACTTCTCTTCAGAATCTCCCAAGAGCACAGTGTCATCAGCAAAGAGCAACTGTGACAACTCCCACTTTATGTGTGATTCTTTATCTTTTAACTCCACGCCTCTTGCCAAGACCCTCGCATTTACTTCTCTTACAACCCCATCTATAAATATATTAAACAACCACGGTGACATCACACATCCTTGTCTAAGGCCTACTTTTACTGGGAAATAATTTCCCTCTTTCCTATGTACTCTAACTTGAGCCTCACTATCCTCGTAAAAACTCTTCACTGCTTTCAGTAACCTACCTCCTACACCATACACTTGCAACATCTGCCACATTGCCCCCCTATCCACCCTGTCATACGCCTTTTCCAAATCCATAAATGCCACAAAGACCTCTTTAGCCTTATGTAAATACTGTTCACTTATATGTTTCACTGTAAACACCTGGTCCACACACCCCCTACCTTTCCTAAAGCCTCCTTGTTCATCTGCTATCCTAATCTCCGTCTTACTTTTAATTCTTTCAATAATAACTCTACCATACACTTTACCAGGTATACTCAACAGACTTATCCCCCTATAATTTTTGGACTCTCTTTTGTCCCCTTTGCCTTTATACAAAGGAACTATGCATGCTCTCTGCCAATCCCTAGGTACCTTACCCTCTTCCATACATTTATTAAATAATTGCACCAACCACTCCAAAACTATATCCCCACCTGCTTTTAACATTTCTATCTTTATCCCATCAATCCCGGCTGCCTTACCCCCTTTCATTTTACCTACTGCCTCACGAACTTCCCCCACACTCACAACTGGCTCTTCCTCACTCCTACAAGATGTTATTCCTCCTTGCCCTATACACGAAATCACAGCTTCCCTATCTTCATCAACATTTAACAATTCCTCAAAATATTCCCTCCATCTTCCCAATACCTCTAACTCTCCATTTAATAACTCTCCTCTCCTATTTTAACTGACAAATCCATTTGTTCTCTAGGCTTCCTTAACTTGTTAATCTCACTCCAAAACTTTTTCTTATTTTCAACAAAATTTGTTGATAACATCTCACCCACTCTCTCATTTGCTCTCTTTTTACATTGCTTCACCACTCTCTTAACCTCTCTCTTTTTCTCCATATACTCTTCCCTCCTTGCATCACTTCTACTTTGTAAAAACTTCTCATATGCTAACTTTTTCTCCCTTACTACTCTCTTTACTTCATCATTCCACCAATCGCTCCTCTTCCCTCCCGCACCCACTTTCCTGTAGCCACAAACTTCTGCTGAACACTCTAACACTACATTTTTAAACCTTCCCCATACCTCTTTGACCCCATTGCCTATGCTCTCATTAGCCCATCTATCCTCCAATAGCTGTTTATATCTTTCCTTAACTGCCTCCTCTTTTAGTTTATGAACCTTCACCTCTCTCTTCACTGATGCTTCTTTTCTCCTTGTATCCCATCTACCTTTTACTCTCAGTGTAGCTACAACTAGACAGTGATCTGATATATCTGTGGCCCCTCTATAAACATGTACATCCTGAAGTCTACTCAACAGTCTTTTATCTACCAATACATAATCCAGCAAACTACTGTCATTTCGCCCTACAACATATCTTGTATACTTATTTATCCTCTTTTTCTTAAAATATGTATTAGCTGTAACTAAACCCCTTTCTATACAAAGTTCAATCAAAGGGCTCCCATTATCATTTACACCTGGCACCCCAAACTTACCTACCACACCCTCTCTAAAAGTTTCTCCTACTTTAGCATTCAGGTCCCCTACCACAATTACTCTCTCACTTGGTTCAAAGGCTCCTATACATTCACTTAACATCTCTCTCTCTCCTCTGCATTTCTCTCTTCTCCAGGTGCATACACGCTTGTTATGACCCACTTCTCGCATCCAACCTTTACTATAATCCACATAATTCTTGCATTTACACATTCATATTCTCTTTTCTCCTTCCATAACTGATCATTCAACATTACTGCTACCCCTTCCTTTGCTCTAACTCTCTCAGATACTCCAGATTTAATCCCATTTATATCCCCCCATCTATATATATATATATATATATATATATATATATATATATATAATATATATATATATATTATATATATATATATTATATATATATAATATATATATATATATATATATATATACATATACATATACTTACCAAGCGGAATATCCTTGGGATCTCAAGATCTTCCGGGCACAAGTGACGGCAGTACTCAGATTATCGCTCAAGAGATCTGTAAAAGGAACACCAGGTCACCCACCAGGTCACGTACCAGGTCACGTACATGTCCTTGCACGTACATTCCAGAAAACACATGTCATGCACACCATTTAAATCTACAATATCAATAATGAAAATATATGTCAGAGAATCTCTGGGACAGTATATAGGTAATAATGAACACTAATTACATAATAATGAACAATTAGAGAGTAATTCTAGACTTAATCATTATATACCTGAGTGGTAATGAACCACATCTGGCTGTAGCAGATTTTGGTGATTCTCCGGAGGTCTGGAAGAGCTACAGGTGTGTAAATTGTTGTATCTCAGGTGTGTACATGGTTGAATCTCAGGTGTGTACATGGTTGAGTCTCAGGTGTGTACATGGCTATATCTCAGGTGTGTACATGGTTATATCTAAGGTATGTACATGGTTATATCTAAGGTGTGTACAGGGTTGAATCTCAGGTGTGTACATGGTTGAATCTCAGGTGTGTACATGGTTTTATCTCAGGTGTGTTAGATTAACCCAGGCGTTGCACATTTGTCTTATTAACCAAGTTATCAGTATTTTACACCAGCCATATTTAGGTAATTTCTCTTGCGCAATACCAATAATTTGGGGAATGAGACTAATTATTATTTTGACGTAATAATTTCCCAATTTGTTGTGATTTGACGCCAACAATTTGGTCAGTAGCTCATCAGTTTGATGAGTAGCATTCATTGGTATTTTATCATTTATCTAGTTTTGATTCCTCTATTGCTTGCTTGAAGGCTCTCTCACTCTCTCTCTCTCTCTCTCTCTCTCTCTCTCTCTCTCTCTCTCTCTCTCTCTCTCTCTCTCTCTCTCTCTCTCTCTCTCTCTCTCTCTCTCTCAGAGAGTCTTCTCATATGCATAGATAATCCTTGATAATTATTAATCTAGAAAGAAGTAAATAGCTCTTAGCTATTTACTTCTTAGCTATTTACTCTTAGCTATTTACTTAATGTTAACTTCCAGCTCCTCTAGTACCTGAGGGACTGACCACCTCAAAGCTACCTCTTCAAGGGTCATGAAGTGATTATATCGTCTTTACATCCCTACTGCTACTGCTGATTCCTGTGTACTCGACTGAAGAAGACTACTGTGTAGGCGAAACGTTTCGGAATAACGATACCTAACTCTTGCACATATCAGTATTGTATAGCATTATTACATTCCTTTGCCAACTGTTTTGTACTCTCATTTACTCTAGTGTACTCACCTCTGCATTGTATCCCGCAAGAGTTTGATTTTCCTCTGGTATCATCACGACACCAGTACATACTGTTGATCTGGAAGATACCGTAGTCCTTGCTACCGTTCCTGTTGCGGTTGAAAGCTGCTGTGTTGAAGCCTGACTCGTACTGAGCGATGCAGACAACTGTTGTGGTGGTGGTGGTGTTGTGGTGGTGATGGTGGTGTGTTGTGGTGGTGATAGTGGTGTGTTGTGGTGGCGATGATGTGTTGTGGTGGTGATGTTGGTGTATTGTGGTAGCGATGGTGTGTTGTGGTGGTGATGGTGGTGTGTTGTGGTGGTGATGGTGTGTTGTGGTGGTGATGTGTTGTGGTGGTGATGGTGGTGTGTTGTGGTAGCGATGGTGTGTTGTGGTGGTGATGGTGGTGTGTTGTGGTGGTGATGGTGTGTTGTGGTGGTGATGGTGGTGTGTTGTGGTGGTGATAGTGGTGTGTTGTGGTGGTGATGGTGTGTTGTGGTGGTGATGTGTTGTGGTGGTGATGGTGGTGTGTTGTGGTGGTGATAGTGGTGTGTTGTGGTGGTGATGATGTGTTGTGGTGGTGATGGTGGTGTGTTGTGGTAGCGATGGTGTGTTGTGATGGTGGTGTGTTGTGGTGGTGATAGTGGTGTGTTGTGGTGGTGATGGTGGTGTGTTGTGGTAGCGATGGTGTGTTGTGGTGGTGATGGTGGTGTGTTGTGTGGGGTGGTGGTGTGTTGTGGTGGTGGTGTGTTGTGGTGGTGATAGTGGTGTGTTGTGGTGGCGATGATGTGTTGTGGTGGTGATGGTGGTGTGTTGTGGTAGCGATGGTGTGTTGTGATGGTGGTGTGTTGTGGTGGTGATAGTGGTGTGTTGTGGTGGTGATGGTATGTTGTGATGGTGATGTGTTGTGGTAGTGATGGTGGTGTGTTGTGGTGGGGGGGTGTTGTGGTGGTGATGGTGGTGTGTTGTGGTGGGGGGTGTTGTGGTGGTGATGGTAGTGTATTGTGGTGGCGATGGTGATGTGGTGGTGATAGTGGTGTGTTGTGGTGGTGATGATGGTGTGTTGTGGTGGTGACGGTGGTGTGTTGTGGTGGTGATGGTGGTGTGTTGTGGTGGGGGTGTGTTGTGGTGGTGATGGTAGTGTATTGTGGTGGCGATGGTGATGTGGTGGTGATGGTGGTGTGTTGTGGTGGTGATGGTGGTGTGTTGTGGTGGTGACGGTGGTGTGTTGTGGTGGGGTGGTGGTGTGTTGTGGTGGTGACGGTGGTGTGTTGTGGTGGTGATGGTGGTGTGTTGTGGTGGGGGTGTGTTGTGGTGGTGATGGTAGTGTATTGTGGTGGCGATGGTGATGTGGTGGTGATGGTGGTGTGTTGTGGTGGTGATGGTGGTGTGTTGTGGTGGTGACGGTGGTGTGTTGTGGTGGTGATGGTGGTGTGTTGTGGTGGAGACGGTGGTGTGTTGTGGTGGTGATGGTGGTGTGTTGTGGTGGTGATGGTGGTGTGTTGTGGTGGGGGTGTGTTGTGGTGGTGATGGTAGTGTATTGTGGTGGCGATGGTGATGTGGTGGTGATGGTGGTGTGTTGTGGTGGTGATGGTGGTGTGTTGTGGTGGTGACGGTGGTGTGTTGTGGTGGGGTGGTGGTGTGTTGTGGTGGTGACGGTGGTGTGTTGGTGGTGGATGGTGGTGGTGTTGTGGGTGGGGGTGGGGTGTGTGGTGGTGACGGTGGTGTGTTGTGGTGGTGATGATGGTGTGTTGTGGTGGGGTGTGTTGTGGTGGTGATGGTAGTGTATTGTGGTGGCGATGGTGATGTGGTGGTGATGGTGGTGTGTTGTGGTGGTGATGGTGGTGTGTTGTGGTGGTGACGGTGGTGTGTTGTGGTGGTGATGGTGGTGTGTTGTGGTGGTGACGGTGGTGTGTTGTGGTGGTGATGGTGGTGTGTTGTGGTGGTGATGGTGGTGTGTTGTGGTGGTGACGGTGGTGTGTTGTGGTGGTGACGGTGGTGTGTTGTGGTGGTGATGGTGGTGTGTTGTGGTGGTGATGGTGGTGTGTTGTGGTGGTGACGGTGGTGTGTTGTGGTGGTGATGGTGGTGTGTTGTGGTGGTGACGGTGGTGTGTGTGGTGGGAATGGTTTAGTGTGCAGTAATGATGCGTGGTAGAGGTGATGATGGCAGTGTTGTGGTCATGAAGGTGATTGTGACGATGTTTGTAGATTTGGATAGTGATAAAGGATGGTGGTGAGAGTTGGGTGAAAAAATGATAAAAGATCTCCATTATCATTAAACGCCAGACATCAGCTATCAACACATACATCAATATTACACCTAATTATAGACATTTCTATATTTCAGTCCTCTTCAGGTGGTCACGAATATTACTGAATATAATAGAAACGCGCGTGTGTGTGTGTGTGTGTATTTGTGTGTGTGTGTGTGTGTGTGTTTAAACAGAACTTGCAAAATATTTAAGACGTGGAATGGAAATTAAATATCTTAAGAATCCTTACACCTCTTGATCTGATCTCGTGGTAGGCGGAACTGACGCTCCAGTATCCTGGCCAGCTCACACTTCTTGTAAACCTTTGCTGAGGTTTGCCCCACCAGCACCCCCACCACTGCTATCACCAACAACCACGAGAACGCCAACATCCTGAGTGTTGGAGATAAAGAGAGAGAGAGAGAGAGAGAGAGAGAGAGAGAGAGAGAGAGAGAGAGAGAGAGAGAGAGAGAGAGAGAGAGAGAGAGAGAGAGAGAGAGAGAGAGAGAGAGAGAGGGAGAGAGAGAGAGAGAGAGAGAGAGAGAGAGAGAGAGAGAGAGAGAGAGAGAGAGAGAGAGAGAGAGAGAGAGAGAGAGAGAGAGAGAGAGAGAGAGAGAGAGAGAGAGAGAGAGAGAGAGAGAGAGAGAGAGAGAGAGAGAGAGAGAGAGAGAGAGAGAGAGAGAGAGAGAGAGAGAGAGAGAGAGAGAGAGAGAGAGAGAGAGAGAGAGAGAGAGATATGAGAGAGAGAGAGAGAGAGAGAGAGAGAGAGAGAGAGAGAGAGAGAGAGAGAGAGAGAGAGAGAGTGAGAGAGAGAGAGAGAGAGAGAGAGAGAGAGAGAGAGAGAGAGAGAGAGAGAGAGAGAGAGAGAGAGAGAGAGAGAGAGAGAGAGAGAGAGAGAGAGAGAGAGAGAGAGAGAGAGAGAGAGAGAGAGAGAATTTGGATTAGATTAAATTTCTTCAAAGCTGTTAGCTTACTGTGTACCAGATATCTATCGTGTGGAGGGTAACCCAAGAATACACCGATACATATCCGCTAGGCTCCCTAGGGCTAGGCTCCCCTAGCCGCTAGGCTCACTAGCGGCTAGGAAGAGTAATTCTGAATATATCTTTATTATTCAATTTTAATCTGTCACAAGCAAATTTGTGATGTTTATAATATCTGGTATCTTATTTTCTTTAATACAAGTTCCTGGAGAGCGAAACGTTGCTACAATAAAATGTCGAATTAGTTGCACTTGTGTCCTTATACCCAACAGACTTAGTAGTGGCTCTTCGTGTTCCCTTAAGGACGTGGAATCATTGGTCAAGACTTTTCAGTGAGTTGATGTAGCCACTGGTTGGCGAAACGTCTTCAAAGTGAAAAGGTCGAAACACCTTTAGCAACTTTATCCTTTCCAAAAGCTTATATTACAAAAAGACATTAAAGGATTCTTATTTGTGAACCAAACCTGACTTGGAGACCCAGTGCCGTTGCTCTGGTTGGTGTCGCCCAGGGTGGTATCTTTGGTGTCACCCGGGTGTCACCCAGGGTGGTATCTTTGGAGTCACCCGTGGTGGTATCTTTGGTGTCACCCGTGGTGGTATCTTTGGTGTCACCCGTGGTGGTATCTTTGGTGTCACCCAGGGTGGTATCTTTGGTATCACCCCCATGAAATTCAAGGGCGGGGGGAGGGATGGGAAGGGAGTAAACACCAATTACGTTACTACTGCATGACCAGTTACGTCACTACTGCATGACCAGTTACGTCACTACTGCATGACCAGTTACGTCACTACTGCATGACCAGTTACGTCACTACTGCATGACCAGTTACGTCACTACTGCATGACCAGTTACGTCACTACTGCATGACCAGTTACGTCACTACTGCATGGCCAGTTACGTCACTACTGCATGGCCAGTTACGTCACTACTGCATGGCCAGTTACGTCACTACTGCATGACCAGTTACGTCACTACTGCATGACCAGTTACGTCACTACTGCATGACCAGTTACGTCACTACTGCATGACCAGTTACGTCACTACTGCATGACCAGTTACGTCACTACTGCATGACCAGTTACGTCACTACTGCATGACCAGTTACGTCACTACTGCATGACCAGTTACGTCACTACTGCATGACCAGTTACGTCACTACTGCATGACCAGTTACGTCACTACTGCATGACCAGTTACGTCACTACTGCATGACCAGTTACGTCACTACTGCATGACCAGTTACGTCACTACTGCATGACCAGTTACGTCACTACTGCATGACCAGTTACGTCACTACTGCATGACCAGTTACGTCACTACTGCATGACCAGTTACGTCACTACTGCATGACCAGTTACGTCACTACTGCATGACCAGTTACGTCAATACTGCATGACCAGTTACGTCACTACTGCATGGCCAGTTACGTCACTACTGCATGACCAGTTACGTCACTACTGCATGACCAGTTACGTCACTACTGCATGACCAGTTACGTCACTACTGCATGACCAGTTACGTCACTACTGCATGACCAGTTACGTCACTACTGCATGACCAGTTACGTCACTACTGCATGACCAGTTACGTCACTACTGCATGACCAATAACTAATATTTAACAATGAGAACGTTTATAGGCCATAAACCAAACAGGAGAATATTTATCAACAGGAGAATATTTATCAGTAATATTGAGTAAACATGAACTTAAATACCACTTTGAGTACAGCCAACAGATCTTACGTTTATTCATGTTTAGCATCTACTTTACTGTACGAACTTTGACACGAACTTTGTACCTAGTTCAACTATCAGAACTTTAGGGGCCCAGTCCCTGGACCCATTATGTACCTCTGTAATCTGTAAATACTTTTGTAACTTGTCATGATTATGACCAGATCTACCTGGAGTTCATTACCTCTGTAACTTGCTCTGCTGTCAAAACTTTGTGGCCCAGTTCCTGGTCCCATTATGTACCTCTGTAATTTTTTGACTACCGCCCACAGGATGGGTATGAGGTACATAAACATGTTAAATTACAAAATTAAAAACTCCTTAGCGTCCCTTCCAGCCCTTTTCTCCCCTCACCTTTGCTATCCTCTCCATCATTCTGTTTATAACCTCAGCACCATTTTCTGTCCCGCAGCGTTGTATGACCCTTGTTGGCTTAGCACTTTCTTTGTTAATAATAAAAAAACATTTATTCACCCTCAACAATGCAAAAAAACTTGAAAAATAAATAAAAACATTGTAATATCAGAGAAACACTGGTTCCGATTTGGCCTTGAGTACAGGTAACATCTCAGTGAATCTGATCTTACATTTGACCTTGAGTACAGGTAACATCTCAGTGAATCTGATCTTACATTTGACCTTGAGTACAGGTAACATCTCAGTGAATCTGATCTTACATTTGACCTTGAGTACAGGTAACATCTCAGTGAATCTGATCTTACATTTGACCTTGAGTACAGGTAACATCTCAGTGAATCTGATCTTACATTTGACCTTGAGTACAGGTAACATCTCAGTGAATCTGATCTTACATTTGACCTTGAGTACAGGTAACATCTCAGTGAATCTGATCTTACATTTGACCTTGAGTACAGGTAACATCTCAGTGAATCTGATCTTACATTTGACCTTGAGTACAGGTAACATCTCAGTGAATCTGATCTTACATTTGACCTTGAGTACAGGTAACATCTCAGTGAATCTGATCTTACATTTGACCTTGAGTACAGGTAACATCTCAGTGAATCTGACCTTACATTTGACCTTGAGTACAGGTAACATCTCAGTGAATCTGACCTTACATTTCCTTGCCTTTAATCCTGCAAAATCATCAAAATCAATGATTTTCCCTATATAGGCCTATTTATAATCTGGAATCATATAATAGGCTATATAGAAACGGCAGATTTTTTCTTTTGTTGGTGCAGCACCGTTTTGGGGATTAGTGTCACCTTCTTTAGAGGCTCTGTTGCAACCCCTGAATGGGTTACAATGTATAGATATTACATGTATATTACATTTTCATATAATTTTATATTGCTTATATTTGCGATAATAGCTAAATCGTGAATATATTGCTTTATATTATTATTTGACTTAGTTATGTTGTTAGGTAGGATGTAACATATTATGTGCTCATAGTTCAAGTCTTGATTGTCTAACTACTGTAATTATCGCTCTTTGCTCGTTTCCCTGCCGGCTTCTGTTGCTGGGCAACAGCTGTCCAAGGAGCTATCACGTGATCGAGGGGGGGGGGTTGTCCTCACCTCGCCTGCAGTATTCAGTCTGGTCTAGACTCTCTTGGTGGTTGGACGTATTCCAGACAAAGTGCCTAAATCTCTCTTATAGGCCCTTGTTGGAAGATCGTCTCTAGCTTTCTTGTAGGTTCTGTGGGACTCTGTTCACAGAACATTGTATAGACTTAGTGATTTTTCGACGTTGTACTGAGGTTGTAGTCACATAGACACTCTGAGCAACTCAGGTCCTGAGCTGTAGCTTCTGACCTAACTTGTACTGGTATCTGTGTATTATCACAGTCGGGGATTTTCTTATGCTGAACTTAGATTCAGTAGTAGGGGAGTTTTGTGACTTTTGTGGAGGATCTGCTGATGGTCCCTACTTAGTGTCGTTATATTATCTCCTAGTTCCTGATTCTGTGTCGCAGTTGCTTGTTATATTGCTATTGGGTTTAGCATTCTTTTTATTGTTCAAGCAGACTGTTCTGATTGCCAGTTGGTCAAGAAGTTAGTTTATGTGAGGACTTTGTCAGTCACTTGTTTAAGTCTAGTCGAGTCGTGAGACATAGTGAACTACTTAGAACACTTACACACATACACACAAACTTACTTGTACATATTTGTAATATCTTATTAAATGTTAATGTACCAGACGGTACTTAAGAATTATAAATGTGATATGTGCTTTCAGCACAATAATACTGTACACGAGAGAAGCGATTATTATTATTTTGATTACTGTGATTAATTTAATTTAAATTGATATACGCCTAGACAACTAAATTATTAATAAATTTATTAAATTTTAATTTCTCTAGTTAGTAGCCTACCAGTTATAATCCTGAAGCACTATTGAATCATACTGAATTCCATTGGATAATTGGACCAGGATACTGACTAATTGTTACGAAAACCCAGTAACAGGCTGGATGCTAGAAGGGCAGTCCTTTCTAGTATTCACTGGAGATCTCTAAGCTTTTAGAATCGCGTTTTTTGTAACAGGCACTGTGGTATCACCCCTAGATGATGTCACCCTTTGCTGGTGTCACCCCAAGATGGTGTCACCCTTTGATGATGTCACCCCTTGATGGCGTCACCCCTTGCTGGTGTCACCCCTAGATGGTGTCACCCCTAGATGGTGTCACCCTTTGATGGTGTCACCCCTTGCTGGTGTCACCCCTAGATGATGTCACCCTTTGATGGTGTCACCCCTTGATGGTGTCACCCTTTACTGGTGTCACCCCTAGATGGTGTCACCCTTTGATGGTGTCACCCCTTGATGGTGTCACCCTTTGCTGGTGTCACCCCTAGATGGTGTCACCCTTTGATGATGTCACCCCTTGATGGTGTCACCCCTTGCTGGTGTCACCCCTAGATGGTGTCACCCCTTGATGGTGTCACCCCTAGATGGTGTCACCCTTAGATGGTGTCACCCCTTGATGGTGTCACCCCTAGATGGTGTCACCCCTAGATGGTGTCACCCCTTGATGGTGTCACCCCTAGATGGTGTCACCCCTAGATGGTGTCACCCTTAGATAGTGTCACCCCTTGATGGTGTCACCCCTAGATGGTGCCACCCCTAGATGGTGTCACCTCTAGATGGTGTCACCCCTAGATGGTGTCACCCCTAGATGGTGTCACCCCTAGATGGTGTCACCCGGGGCGACCCCCTCCCCTATGACGCTACTGTGGAGACCTAACCTAACCTGACTTAGAAACCTACCTGGAGTCTACCTGGAGGGTATTCTGGGGATCAACCCCCCCGGTCCATGACCAGGTCTCCCGGTGGATCAGGGTCTGATCAACTAGGCTATTACTGCTGGCTGCACGTAGTCCAACATACGAACCACAGTCCGGCTGATCCAGTATTGACCTCAGATATATGTCCAGGTCCCTCTTGAAGACAGCCAGGGTGGGAGGTTGTTAAACAGTCTTGGACCCCGGACACTTATTGTGTTTTCTCTTAGTGTTACATCGCCTGTCAAGTCTTTTCCTTTCGTAGGGAGTGATTTCTGTGTGCAGATTCGGAACAAGTCCCTCCAGGATTTTCCTGGTGTAAATTATATCTCTCTCGCCTGCGCTCCAGTGAGTACAAGTCAAGTGCTTCCAGGGTTCCCAATAGTTTAGGTGTTTGATGTACCTTATACGTGCAGTAATGGTTCACTGTACATTCTCTAGATCTGCAAATTCACCTGCCTTGAATGGAGATGTTAATATACAGCAGTATTCCAGCTTAGGAATTTAAAAACCTTAGGAACCTCACCTACCATAACATAGAAACCTCACCTAACATTAGAAACTTTACCTAACGTTACTTAGAAACCTTACCAGACCTAACTTAGAAACCTCACTAAACTTAGAAACCTCACCAAACCTAGCTTAGAAACTTAAACTAACCTTATCACTAATGTCGATTAAGGTGCCTCCACTTACCTCATGTTTGCAAAGTGGGAGAAGATAAGTGTTGTGTGTAAAGAAGTGTGCTTGAGTGCCTCAGAGGGAGCAATCAGCCACTGACAGTTTCCCCGACCATCCACTTATATATGGCCAGTGTCAGGAAGTGACGCTGGAGGTATGGCCGCCACTGCCACGGACAACAAACCAATTAATTATTTCCTTGGGTAGGTTGTTTTTTCATTGATTTAGGCCTATTATCTACTTGCAAGAAGGGTTGCCTGTGAAGAGCTCTTGGATCTAAGAATTGAAGACGCTTATCTTCTTGCTAGTATTAAGCTTGAGGTGTTCCGTAGCTCGATTGGTAGTGCACTCAACCCACACACTGAGGTCCGTGGTTCGATTCCCGGTACAGGTGGAAACATCAGGACGTGTTTCCTTAAGACACCTAGTATCACTCTTCACCTAGCAGTAAGTAGGTACCTAGATCTTAGTCGACTGGTGTGGGTCGCATCCTAAGGAGAAAATTAACCTAATTTGCCCGGTATGCTCTGCATAACAAGTAGCTTTTTATATAGTATGTCACTGATGCCAGCTATGGTCTGTATAAGTTGCATCATGTACTTGCAGAAATTAATAATAATAATAATAATAATAATAATAATAATAATAATAATAATATTATTATTATTATTATTATTATTATCATTATTATTATTATTATTATTATTATTATTATTATTATTATTATTATTATTATTATTATTATTATTATTATTATTATTATTATTAATAATAATATCATTATTATTATTATTATTATTATTATTATTATTATTATTATTATTATTATTATTATTATTATTATTATTATTATTATTATTATTATTATTAATATCATTATTATTATTATTATTATTATTATTATTATTATTATTATTATTATTATTATTATTATTATTATTATTATTATTATTATTGTTAATACATTTGCCAGATGCTGTATTAATTTTTATGGGTTTAGCGCTTCCCTCTTTATCAATACTCATAACAGTTTATCTACATGACAATAAAATTTGTAATTATTCAATTATCGTAGATTTCGTGTTTGCTTTCGACTGTCCTGTCAACCATCTTTCAACTCTTCATTCTTGGTAATATTATGGACCAGGATTGATTAAATCACTTGGATGATGATTGATGGATAAGTCTTCAAGTTGAGGATCGTGTTGGTGAGAAGTCTGGAGGAAGAACGTGAGAGAACGACCTCTGGATAACTGGGGAAGGAACTGGAATAATTAGTATCCGTTGTTAATTAAGTAGGTAGAGATACCTAGCACGGAAGTGCCAGAATTAGGAATGTGAGTACAAATCAAGTGTGACTTGATAATTATCACCCTGGAGGCTGAATTAATAAAATGAAGCCTCAGTGAAGCCTTTTCCTGTGTATTTAAGACGCGGGACGTTGACACACCTAAAAGATGGCTGCCATAATTCCTATTATCTGGGATGGAAAGCAGACATGAGGTTATTCCTGACGAATATCCAAAAAAAAGTGATGGAAAATGTACTTCATCGTTACTATTGGTGGATGTTAGAAACGCACAGATGTACATGGATGTTATATAATAGCGAAAATATAAAGAATTAGACACACGTGCTACATCTGGGTATATTTATTTGTAGACGTTTATAAATAAAGATAATATGAATGGATGGATAGATTGCAAATTATAAGTTTACGTGAAGACCTTGACACAACACTTGACAGAAGTCACCTAGTTGGATGAATCTTATTATGGCTAGCTGGTCTAGTGGCTAACGCGACGGGCTGGAGTTTTTGAGACTCTATGACCGCGGGTTCAATCCCGGCCGGGTTCACTTGACAGAAGGTTTGCAAATGACGTTTTCTGGGTACAAGACAGCGCTGATAAGATTGGTAAATTCATGAGAAATAGAAGCCAATGAGTCACAATGATAGAAAAACTGTATAAATAAGCGAGAGTAATTTTTCCAGGTTCCTCAAGGTTCAACTCTGGGTCCCACACCATTCACGAGACACAACAATGTCTCGCTAGGGAGAATTTATTCTTGAGGTAGCTGAAAAAAGATTCAGTACGGAAGTAGGAAGATGAATTTAAGCTGTTTTACGACTTGGACACACACACACACACACACACACACACACACACACACACACACACACACACACACACACACACACACACACACACACACACACACATGCCTGAGGCATGGAAGACAGCAAATGTAGTCCCAATCTTTAAAAAAGGAGACAGACATGAAGCATTAAACTATAGACCAGTGTCACTGACATGTATAGTATGCAAAATCATGGAGAAGATTATCAGGAGAAGAGTGGTGGAACACCTAGAAAGGAATGATCTCATCAACAGCAGCCAGCATGGTTTCAGGGACGGGAAATCCTGTGTCACAAACCTACTGGAGTTCTATGACATGGTGACAGCAGTAAGACAAGAGAGAGAGGGGTGGGTGGATTGCATTTTCTTGGACTGCAAGAAGGCGTTTGACACAGTTCCACACAAGAGATTGGTGCAAAAACTGGAGGACCAAGCAGGGATAACAGGGAAGGCACTACAATGGATCAGGGAATACTTGTCAGGAAGACAGCAGCGAGTCATGGTACGTGGCGAGGTGTCAGAGTGGGCACCTGTGACCAGCGGGGTCCCGCAGGGGTCAGTCCTAGGACCAGTGCTGTTTCTGGTATTTGTGAACGACATGACGGAAGGAATAGGCTCTGAGGTGTCCCTGTTTGCAGATGACGTGAAGTTGATGAGAAGAATACACTCGATCGAAGACCAGGCAGAACTACAAAGGGATCTGGACAGGCTGCAGACCTGGTCCAGCAATTGGCTCCTGGAGTTCAATCCCACCAAGTGCAAAGTCATGAAGATTGGGGAAGGGCAAAGAAGGCCACAGACGGAGTACAGTCTAGGGGGTCAGAGACTACAAACCTCACTCAAGGAAAAAGATCTTGGGGTGAGTATAACACCAGGCACATCTCCTGAAGCGCACATCAACCAAATAACTGCTGCAGCATATGGGCGCCTAGCAAACCTCAGAACAGCATTCCGACATCTTAATAAGGAATCGTTCAGGACCCTGTACACCGTATACGTTAGGCCCATATTGGAGTATGCGGCACCAGTTTGGAACCCACACCTAGCCAAGCACGTAAAGAAACTAGAGAAAGTGCAAAGGTTTGCAACAAGACTAGTCCCAGAGCTAAGAGGTATGTCCTACGAGGAGAGGTTAAGGGAAATCAACCTGACGACACTGGAGGACAGGAGAGATAGGGGGGACATGATAACGACTTAGAAAATACTGAGAGGAATTGACAAGGTGGACAAAGACAGGATGTTCCAGAGACTGGACACAGTAACAAGGGGACACAGTTGGAAGCTAAAGACACAGATGAATCACAGGGATGTTAGGAAGTATTACTTCAGCCACAGAGTAGTCAGTAAGTGGAATAGTTTGGGAAGCGATGTAGTGGAGGCAGGATCCATACATAGCTTTAAGCAGAGGTATGATAAAGCTCACGGCTCAGGGAGAGTGACCTAGTAGCGATCAGTGAAGAGGCGGGGCCAGGAGCTCGGACTCGACCCCCGCAACCTCAACTAGGTGAGTACAACTAGGTGAGTACACACACACACACACACACACACACACACACACACACACACACACACACACACACACACACACACACACACACACACACAAACACACACACACACACACACACACACACACACAAACACACACACACACACACACACACACACACACACACACACACACACACACACACACACACACACACACGCACACAAAATAACAGCAGCACTATACATGCATTTTGTTATCACGAAAAGACGGGAAGTAACGAACGTTCAGTGACATTCTGAGAATCACATAACATTATCTAACACAAACGATGCAACTCCCTTTCCAATCCCAATTGTTTTGTGTGTCAAAACACAACAGTCAACTTTCTCGTTCAATTCTGTTCTATTCTGTGTCTTTCTATCAGCCATCTTGGTATATTTTCTAACTTTTGTGCTGTATAGTTAGAAATCTTGCTACATTTCGCTCTGTAAAGCATTGCTGTTGGTCAGCAATACTGAAACACACGTCAGTGTACGTCAGCAATACTGAAACTCACTTCAGTGTACGTCAGCAATACTGAAACATACGTCAGTGTACGTCAGCAATGCTGAAACACACGCCAGTGTACTTCAGCAATACTGAAACACACGTCAGTGTACATCAGCAATGCTGAAACACACTTCAGTGTACGTCAGCAATACTGAAACATACGTCAGTGTACGTCAGCAATACTGAAACACACGTCAGTGTAGCACACGTCAGTATAACACACGTCAGTGTACGTCAGCAATACTGAAACACACGTCAGTAATACTGAAACATAAGTCAATGCACGTCAGGAATACTGAAATACACGTCAGGGTACGTCAGCAATACTGAAACACAAGTCAATACTGAAACATACGTCAGTGTACGTCAGCAATACTGAAACACACGCCAGTTCATAGCAGCTGTACGTCAGCGCTAGAGGTACACATCAGCTCTAGAGGTACACGTCAGCTGTAGAGGTACAAGTCATCTCTAGAGGTACACACCAGCTCTAGAGGTACTCACCAGCTCTAGAGGTACACACCAGCTCTAGAGGTACACATCAGCTCTAGAGGTACACGTCAGCTCTAGAGGTACACACCAGCTCTAGAGGTGCACGTCAGCTCTAGAGGTACACGTCATCTCTAGAGGTACACACCAGCTCTAGAGGTACACACCAGCTCTAGAGGTACACACCAGCTCTAGAGGTACACACCAGCTCTAGAGGTACACACCAGCTCTAGAGGTACACATCAGCTCAAGAGGTACACGTCATCTCTAGAGGTACACACCAGCTCTAGAGGTACACACCAACTCTAGAGGTACACACCAGCTCTAGAGGTACACACCAGCTCTACAGGTACACACCAACTCTAGAGGTACACACCAGCTCTAGAAGTACACACCAGCTCTAGAGGTACACACCAGCTCTAAGAAGAGCCAGGTACTCTACCACACACTCCAGTCCCTGACCTTGACGCCAACAAACACAAACATTACAGCACTGACTTAATATTTCTTTTCAGTGTTCTTGTTGACCCACAAACGGTTCAACAAGACGCCATTAAGGAACCATTAAACTCCTTATTCCCTCAATAGTTCGTTATGATACCTTTAATGAACCATTGAACTAAATGGCCCTATAATTATGACACAGGTCAGTTAATAGTGGCCATTACTCTAATTAACATAAACAAATTATTATTAATGAATCCAAGTTAATTACCCATAGATCGGTGTTATTAAGAGATAAATAGAAAGAAATTTGCTGAAACTTGCTAATATTTCGACAGTGTTTCGCTCTGTGTAGAGCTTTATCAAGATGTGTTTCGCTCTGTGTAGAGCTTCGTCACGATGTGTTTCACTCTGTGTAGAGCTTTATCACGATGTGTTTCACTCTGTGTAGAGCTTTATCAAGATGTGTTTCTCTCTGTGTAGAGCTTTATCAAGATGTGTTTCGCTCTGTGTAGAGCTTTATCAAGATGTGTTTCGCTCTGTGTAGAGCTTTATCACGATCTGTTTCACTCTGTGTAGAGCTTCGTCAAGATGTGTTTCACTCTGTGTAGAGCTTTATCAAGATGTGTTTCGCTCTGTGTAGAGCTTTGTCAAGATGTGTTTCGCTCTGTGTAGAGCTTTATCAAGATGTGTTTTGCTCTGTGTAGAGCTATATCAAGATGTGTTTCGCTCTGTGTAGAGCTTTATCACGATGTGTTTCACTCTGTGTAGAGCTTTATCAAGATGTGTTTCGCTCTGTGTAGAGCTTTATCAAGATGTGTTTCGCTCTGTGTAGAGCTTTATCAAGATGTGTGTCGCTCTGTGTAGAGCTTTATCAAGATGTGTTTCGCTCTGTGTAGAGCTTTGTCAAGATGTGTTTCACTCTGTGTAGAGCTTTATCAAGATATGTTTCGCTCTGTATAGAGCTTTGTCAAGATGTGTTTCGCTCTGTGTAGAGCATTATCACGATGTGTTTCACTCTGTGTAGAGCTTCGTCACGATGTGTTTCACTCTGTGTAGAGCTTTATCACGATGTGTTTCACTCTGTGTAGAGCTTTATCAAGATGTGTTTCGCTCTGTGTAGAGCTTTATCAAGATGTGTTTCGCTCTGTGTAGACCTTTATCAAGATGTGTTTCGCTCTGTGTAGAGCTTTATCAAGATATGTTTCGCTCTGTATAGAGCTTTGTCAAGATGTGTTTCGCTCTGTGTAGAGCATTATCACGATGTGTTTCGCTCTGTGTAGAGCTTTGTCACGATGTGTTTCACTCTGTGTAGAGCTTTATCACGATGTGTTTCACTCTGTGTAGAGCTTTATCAAGATGTGTTTCGCTCTGTGTAGAGCTTTATCAAGATGTGTTTCGTTCTGTGTAGAGCTTTATCAAGATGTGTTTCACTCTGTGTAGAGCTTTATCAAGATGTGTTTCTCTCTGTGTAGAGCTTTATCAAGATGTGTTTCTCTCTGTGTAGAGCTTTATCAAGATGTGTTTCACTCTGTATAGAGCTTTATCAAGATGTGTTTCGCTCTGTGTAGAGCTTTATCAAGATGTGTTTCTCTCTGTGTAGAGCTTTATCAAGATGTGTTTCACTCTGTGTAGAGCTTTATCAAGATGTGTTTCACTCTGTGTAGAGCTTTATCAAGATGTGTTTCGCTCTGTGTAGAGCTTTATCAAGATGTGTTTCGCTCTGTGTAGAGCTTTATCAAGATGTGTTTCACTCTGTGTAGAGCTTTATCAAGATGTGTTTCATTCTGTGTAGAGCTTTATCAAGATGTGTTTCACTCTGTGTAGAGCTTTATCAAGATGTGTTTCACTCTGTGTAGAGCTTTATCAGATGTGTTTCACTCTGTGTAGAGCTTTATCAGATGTGTTTCACTCTGTGTAGAGCTTTATCACGATGTGTTTCACTCTGTGTAGAGCTTTATCAAGATGTGTTTCACTCTGTGTAGAGCTTTATTAAATCATGTTTCACTCTGTAGAGCTTTACAAAATAATATTCAGCTCTATAGCATTTCAAAGGCTTTATAGCCTCTGTTTTGGGAATATAATACTTTCTATTCTGGGCCATTTAAGACAATGGACCACAGCAATTAAAGAGCCTTTTAAAAACGCATAAACCCTAAACCCTGTCTGTGCCATTAAGAGATAGGGCCATTAAATTTAAATAGCCTTTTAAAACACATTAAACCAACACCATTTAGGACCATTTAGACACTGGGCCACCACAGGTAAAGAGCCTTTTAAAATTACAATAAAACTAAACCATGCAATGGTAATTAGGGGGAAAAAACTGTGGTTTATTAAGTTTTATTACTCTGGTTTACATTTTGGGTGCAGTAAAAGGCAAGTCTTTTAATCGTTGTTTAATTAGTAATGGCTTTCTTTGGACATTTAATTTGTTTTGTTTAATTATTGATTAATTTATTGTATTAGTGATTAATTAAATGGAGGAGAAGAAACGAAAGAAGAAGAAAAGGAAAAGAAGAAACAAGAAAAATGATGAGAAACAATAAAAAGAAGAATATAAAAAAGATAAAGAAGAAGAAAAGAAGAAAAAGATGAAAAGGGAGAAAAAAGAAAGACACAATAAGAAGAAGAAAATTAAAATAATGATAAAGAAGAAGAAAAAGAAGAAAAGAAGAGAGGGAAAAGAAGAATAGAAGAAAAAGTAGAAGAAACGAAAGAAGAGGAAGAAAAGAACAAGAAAAAAAGATGAGAAAAGATAAAAAGAAGAAACAGAAAAGAAGAAACAGAGGATAAGAAGAATAAATATGTGAAGATTCTTACAGTAATATTAACTTCAAGTTTACAACAAAAACATTGTAAACAAAAACAATGTAAACAAAAACATTGTAAACAAAAACAATGTAAACAAAAACAATGTAAACAAAAACATTGTAAACAAAAACATTGTAAACAAAAACATTGTAAACAAAAACATTGTAAACAAAAACATTGTAAACAAAAACATTGTAAACAAAAACATTGTAAACAAAAACATTGTAAACAAAAACATTGTAAACAAAAACATTGTAAACAAAAAGATTGTAAACAAAAACATTGTAAACAAAAACATTGTAAACAAAAACATTGTAAACAAAAACATTGTAAACAAAAACATTGTAAACAAAAGAATTGTAAACAAAAAAGCTTTGTAAACAAAAAGATTGTAAACAAAAACATTGTAAACAAAAACATTGTAAACAAAAACATTGTAAACAAAAGAATTGTAAACAAAAAAGCTTTGTAAACAAAAAGATTGTAAACAAAAACATTGTAAACAAAAACATTGTAAACAAAAGAATTGTAAACAAAAAAGCTTTGTAAACAAAAAGATTGTAAACAAAAACATTGTAAACAAAAACATTGTAAACAAAAACATTGTAAACAAAAGAATTGTAAGCATAAACGTAAACAAAAACATTGCAAACAAAAACATTGCAAACAAAAACATTGCAAACAAAAACATTGCAAACAAAAACATTGCAAACAAAAACATTGCAAACAAAAACATTGTAAATGAAAAAGTTTTTTCAGTTAAGTACATAGACTTTGGTGTTGTAATTATTGACGACTTAACCTCGTCCATTGTTCGGTTAATCCAGTCAAACAGCTTCAGTTAAGATAGACACTAGAACATTTTAGAAAACCTTTCACACCTGGGACCTTGATCAACGTCTCAGGAGCGAAACGTTCTGTAATAAATATGTCCAAGTGTTTGCTCAGGTGTGTTTCTCAACCAGTTTGTCGGTATCTGTTAACCTGGTTTATACCAGCATCAGTTAAACAGGCAACTGGTTTAATGGTATTAATACCGACAAGTTGATGAATAAAACATATATGCGAAACCTGGGTAGCTTTAAGTTGGATAAATTTAGATTTAGAAAGGATATAGGTAAGTACTGGTTTTCGAACAGTTGTGGATGGGTGGAACAATCTTCCGAGTAGGGTGATCGAGGCTAGGACCTTGGGTAGCTTTAAAAAGAGATTGGACAAATATATGAGTGGGAGGGACTGGGTTTGGTTGGTGTCATTGGGTACGTGAGTATATTCTTGGGTATCTTTGGGTAGGGGTGGTTTTGATGGGGACCTGCCTTGTGTAGGCCAGTGGGCCTTCTGCAGTGTTCTTCCATTTTTATGTTCTTATGTTCTTTATGATATAAAAATGGAGGAACACTGCGGGAGGCCTACTGGCCCATACACGACAGGTCCTTCTCAAACTCAACCATTCGCACCCAATACCTATCTGTCTAATCTTTTCCCAAAGCTACCTATTGTGTCTTACTGAACACACACTAGCAACTAGCAAACTCTAGAGACGACGTGGGTATTGATGTCTATAGAATGGTGAAGAACCTGCCTAGTTTGGGCCATTTAGGCCTGTTGCTGTGTTCCAACATTCTTATGCTCTTAAAGAATAATAAAGGCACAATACCGTGACAGGAACAACCCACAAATAATCCACACATGTACAAAATTATGTATAGAATAGTGCACTGATGTGGTGTGAGGCATTGTACTTCATTACACATGGTTGGTAGGTAAGACACATAGGCAACAGTTAGGCAACTTTATTTCGAAATAAAGTTGCCTAACTGTTGCCTATGTGTCTTACCTACCAACCTGTCGGTATTGTATACCATTTTGATCTTCATTACACATGTTGTGAGATATAAAAGAAATTATTTGAAGATTACTTGTGACCCATTTCTTTGGTTACTGCCTACACAGTCTGGTTCCAGACCAGAGGGAGCCTGGAAAGTGGTTATAATTTCTTTATCTTGGCGTACAAATGCTGGAAGATGAAATTCATAACTACAGGGGTCGCAAATATCAGTGGGTCTGGGCAGGTGATTTAGAAACGTTGGAAAGTGAGTGTAAACATTAGATCCAGTGGGAAGCACCACTGTTGTTCTTAGTACATCTTTATTGAAGACGTTTCTGCCCTTGAACCTTGATAACGTCGGATACATAAAGGTCCACGAATTAAAGCATCTTAGATAAAGGTGTCCTAAGTAAATACATTCGTGGGTACTTCTGTCAAGTTGTCACCAATTACGTGCCTTCTTATAACAAGTTAAATTACTGGAGTGTTTCCTCCCAGCACCATTCGAGTTTCTCCCCAGAACCTTAGAGAGAGAGTCTTTCCCCAGTACCATAGAGTCTTCCCAGTACCGTGGACAGTCTTCTTTCAGTACCATAGAGTCTCCCCAGTACCGTAGACAGTCTTCTTTCAGTACCACACAGTCTCCCCAGCACCGTAGAAAATCTCCCCAGCATCACCATCTTAAAGATCGTTGTAGCCTCTTCCAGTTGCACCCCAGCACTCGGCCATGTAAGTGTTCAGATCAATATGGCGACAGTTGTTGTTATAAGCGACCCTGTGGACAGAATTAAGAACCATCGTAATATATATATATATAGATAGATAGATAGATAGATAGATAGATAGATAGATAGATGGATAGATAGATATAAATAGATAGATAAATACTAACCAGGCTGAATATCCTTGAGCACTGTAGATCCTTTGGGCACAAGAGATGTCATCTCTCAAACCATCACCCAGTAGATCTGAAACAAGAGTACCAGGTTACCCACCAGGCGAATTATTATTATTATTATTATTATTATTATTATTATTATTATTATTATTATTATTATTATTATTCGGTGAACCTGACTAGGTTATTCGATGTACGGAGAAATAGAGGTTTTATCCATCGTACTCAATATCAGGAGAAACAACACTGTTCTCGCTGCTAAAAAGGAAGGACTCACTCTCTGACTCTCTCTCTCTCTCACCTGTACAGCGAATTCCACAGATATTCTTGCCACCTGGGGTTCCATCGTGACACCAGTACATGCTGTTGATCTGGAAGATGCCGTAGTCCTTGCTACCGTCTACGTTGTCGTAGTTGATAGCAGCAGTGTTGAATCTTGACTCAAACTCAGCGATACACACCCCTGTAGTGCTGTTATGTTAATGATATACAAAGCCGAGAAATAGATATCTAAGACACATGTGCAATACAGTGGATAAGACACCTGTGCAATACAGTGGATTTAATAAGACATGCTGATCATTTGGGTATTTTCTTGGTATTGGATTGATGAAGATACTGGTTGGCAAACCATCTCTCCAGTGAAGATATGCCCGAATGCTGCACTTATGGCTTATTCAGGCTGTGGTTTTGTGGTTGGTGGTGATGGTATGTGATTGTTGTTGTGGTAGTGTGGTGGTGATTGTTGGACGGTTGTATTTCTGGTAGTGGTATCATGCAGTGGTGGAGATTGGTTGCAAAAGAATTAGTGTCAAGAGAGAGAGAAACAAAACATCAACCATCAACACAAACGTCAATATTACTGGACATCAGACATCAATAATCAAGGCTAAAATCAGTGTGAGTAACATGACATCACCTTGATTGTACTTATTATTTTATTTCCAAATTTTTCACTTGTTCATGAAAATACTTCAAATCAAATTTCCAAACTCAGATTTTGTTATATATATAACTCATTTATTTATTCATTAAGTGTGTAAAAGCGTAAACTATGAAGTCACAGGAAGAATGAAGTCAGAAATCCGTACAGTTCTTAATCGCTTGTCGTTGTAAACCGTATTGTTGCTCCAGCACTCTGGCCAGCTCGCACTTCCCGTAGACTTTTGCCGAGGTTGCCTCCACCAGGACCGCCACCACCACTGCTGTCACCAACAACCACGAGCACGCTAACACCCTGAGTGTTGGTGAGAGAGAGGGAGAGTGGGTATGAGAGAGCTTGTGAATGTGTAAAAGTACGTGGGAGAGAGGGAAATTAGATTAGATTTTGTCGCCGAAGTGGCTAGTTTATTGTGTACCTCATATCCATCCTGCGGATGGTAGTGGCTAGTTTATTGTGCACCCCAAGGCATCAGAGTACTATGTACTCAAATGCCGAGTTTGCAGGTTCGAATTCTACTGTGGCCTGCACACAGAACACAGCACGAGGTGGATAGGATTAGCGCATAGGAACTATTATGGTGAATACAGACCAATGTCAACAAGCCTAAAATCACATATTTCCATCACAGACGAGGCATCTCTGCTCCTGTTGATCTCAGAACCATCACATTTTCCACAGTCGTACTTGGTGTCAACCTTGATTACAAGTTACTTAAGAAACCTCACACATGTGGCAAGGATTTCACTCTCTCGGCTTTATAGGCTGAGATGTGCACGTCTTGCCACAAAATTCCACGTATACACTGCTCTTATAAGACCCCTCATCATTTACACTCCACCTGCTCTAACATTGACTGCAAAGATTAATGTTCTGTGGCTACAATGAATGCAGAACCGGGCACTGCACTGAGTGCTTGACGTGAAGTGGCAGGACTATGCCACGAGCGAGTCACTCCACCTCAGGACTGGCACACCAGCTCTGAACGTCTTCTAGAGAACACTAAGTGACAGACAGACTTGTAGACTTCAGACTCACCATGACTATTGGACTTCTTCAACACTATCAGACGCCCTCACAATCTTCAAAACCTCTTCAGAACTCTTTACAATCCTTTACTCAACCACTTTACACTTAAGCCATCACTAAACCACTTTTGTTGCTGCTTTAATGCCTATATGGATTTAAAACAACTATCATCATTTGCTTTAAAATTCCTAATATTTCCATCCTCACTTTTAAATACCACAGCCATAGACGTGAGTCATCTGGCGCCATAACACAGTCCGATCTTCTGCCAACCTTGCCTGACCAGTCGTGTTGAAGAGGAGAGACCAGGAGCACAGGCACAACAAGCCTTCAATAATGCCTTACAATGTCTTTGCTGTTGGGTTTAGCCCTGACTCTTTTCCTATCTCTGTAGTTCTTTCCTCTCCCCAATCTATTCTTCAACTATCCCCACTTTCCCCTCACCTCTAGTGGGTCCTCACTTGTGAGTACTTCCAGTTCTAGTTCTGCTGTGGACTAAGAGATAATGTTTGTAAATAATTTCGCCTGTTTGCGAATTGCTATTATATATTATATGTATATAATAAATATCATTCTCATAGTTGGGCTGTTAAAGCTCTACCTTGCACAGGTTAAAGGTCAATTATCCTCTTTACAGACCACTCATAATCTTCACCTTCCTCTAAGTATCTAAGAACCAATAAGCCACAAAGGTGCACTTTCTTGAGTTATCCTGTATTAACTCTGCAGGAGTTATACTCTGAAGGAAAACGTCTTCACTTACCTCATGTCTGCTGCCAAGTGGACGTGAAGAAGTGTACCAGAGTACCGAAGAGTACTTGTGTATCCCAGAGAGTGTCTTGTGCTACTGGCAAACACCTCCCTTCCAGCATCCCTTATATACCCAGCATCAGGAAATAACTCATTGGTATTTTTCTGCTAAGATGAACAACGAATTAACTGATTACATATTTTTTTTCCTGAGGGGTCGGTTATGTTGTTCATTTTGTGAACAACGAACAACACAACCCATGTAATTATCTCTCTTTTTTAAGAGATAATCAGTATTAATTTGATTATTTCGTGTGTTTCAGAAGCTGTGATTCATGTGGGTTTAATGCTTTCCACGTAGCTATGATCACAATACTCATGACGTCCTAGTTTATCCTGCCAAACAAGTCATGTTATTTTTGGCCAGATGAGAATCATGTTTTGTCTGAAGTGAGTTACGCTATATCTGACGTGTGTCATGTTTCTTAATCATGTCTCAGCAAAGGAGAAACCTTTTTATTACACTTTATTTGAAGCTCAAAACCCTGGAGAGAGGAGGCCTTTTTTATTAAGATTACAGCCATTTTTTTTCTAAATATCTTAGGAGAATTTATTTCGAATAAATTTTAATTCCTTTTCTCCTTTAAAACAAATAAGAAAACACACAAATAACCCGCACATAGGAGAGAGGAGCTGACCACGACGTTTCGGTCCAACTTGGACCATTTAAACCATACCACGGGCGGGGATAGAACCCGCGATCAGTCATTACGATTTCGTGAGTCTTGGACCATTTACAATGTCACACTAAGAGGAAAGAGAGAAGAAGCCTGTTAGTGTGGCTTTGTAAATGGTCCAAATTGGACCGAAACGTCGTCGTAAGCTCCTCTCTTCTATGTGCAGGTTATTTGTGTATTGTTCCTCTGTATTGTTCCCTTTTGTTCTTCAATAAGAGTGGAGAAGATCGAGACGTTGAGGTAATGAGTCCCTCAATCTAGAGTCAATGTAACCAGTCCATCAATGCGCGAAGTGCCTTATATACTGTAGACAGGTGAGGTGAAGCAGGTGAAGCAGTCGTAGGCGGCGTCACCTTGGACAAATCCACAGGTGGAGGTAGGTAACGCCTATAGGTTAGGCGAAACATCTGTCTAATTTATCAACTTGTCGGCTCTCTGAATCGTTTACAAAGCGACTTCAGCAACTGAACCTGGTGACTTAAAAGACTGAAGGATTAGGGGAGACATAATTAGAATGTATAAGATACTCAGAGAATTTGACAGAGGAAATAGGGACAGAAGGTTTGAAATAGGGACAGAAGGTTTGAAATAGGGTACACAGGGGCGAAGGGCCATAAATGGAAGCTAACAACACAAATAAACCAAAATAAATAGAAAGAATGTCAATTAAGACATATGTGCAACAGTTAGGTAGCTTTATTCCGAAACGTTTCGACTACACAGTAGGCTTCTCCAGTCGAGTACCGAGGAGCCAGCAGAAGCAGTAGAGATGTGAAGACGATGTCATTAGTCAATCAGCCTTGAAGACGTAGTTTTGAGGCGGTCAGTCCCTCAGCCTGGAGAAGAGTTTTGTTCCAAATTCTGGAACATTGTTTCATAGTCTGGAACATATTTTCATAGTCTGGAACAATGTTCAAGACTATGGAACAATACTATGGAAGAGGTAAACAAGTAATGGGGGTAAATATCTCGGTATAAACCACGATAAGAGATACCGACAAATTACGTAAGTAAACACTAGGACATATTTAGCAGAAATTGTTTTGGTCAAGGTCCAAGGACCGAAACGTTTTCTAGTATACACGCATCAAAAATTAACAAGAAATATATTTTTACCACGACAGCTGTATTCAAGTCGAAACGTTTAGCGACATTTTGAGAATTCTCTCGTCCGTAAACACTGGACGGGAACCTCTTTCTCTGCTCCAGTTTTTTTTTTGTTTTATGAAAACCCGAAAGTTTGTTTTATTTTGTTTTCTCAATTTATGTCTTGTCGTGAAGGGCGAAAAGTTAGCTTGATGTTTTGTGCTGCTACCACTACTCCCTCTACTTACTATTACTACTACTACTACTACTACTACTACTACTACTACTACTACTACTACTACTACTACTACTACTACTACTACTACTACTACTACTACTGCTACTACTACTACTACTACTACTACTGCTGCTGCTGCTGCTACTACTACTACTACTATTGCTGCTGCTGCTGCTACTACTATTACTACTACTACTACTACTACTACTATTACTACTACTACTACTACTACTGCTACTACTACTACTGCTACTACTACTACTGTACTACAACCAGTAGTACCTCTACTACCACCTCTCCACTTCTTTATTCCTCTCTTTGTCTCGTAAAAACATATCAACTAAGCCAACATATCAGCTACTTTGTATCTCTCACACATTAAAAATTGTGAATAAAAGATAAAAGATAAAAGATAAAAGATAGCACTAAAATTACCGACGCTAGATAACATGACACAATAGACATGATAATTTCTCGGAATCTAAGTCGCTGTCTGCAACATGTCAAGCCTGTCGAAGAGTATGTGATCTAAGTCGCTGTCTGCAACATGTCAAGCCTGTCGAAGAGTATGTGATCTAAGTCGCTGTCTGCAACATGTCAAGCCTGTCGAAGAGTATGTGATCTAAGTCGCTGTCTGCAACATGTCAAGCCTGTCGAAGAGTATGTGATCTAAGTCGCTGTCTGCAACATGTCAAGCCTGTCGAAGAGTATGTGGCTCCAGCCCACACCTGGTCAATCAGAACCTTGAGAGGGTTTAAAATCTGGCAACAAGATTAACCTAGAGATGATGTCGAAGGTTTAGATTAGCTACAGGTATGCTAGGAATTAGTTCTTCAGTTTCAGGTTAGTTAGTAAGTGGAGGGAGTTAGATGAGGAAGTAGGGGAGGCAAATTCGTTATATGGTTTCAGGTTAAGGTACGGTGAGGCCCGAGTGAAGAAGAATCAACAGTTTTGCTTGCAGGATAAGACTTATAAATATTGCTACCCCTATATAACACTTACACTCAGACCCACATCAATATCCACACCACACCTTGACCCACACCACACCTTGACCCACATCACACCTTGACCCACACCACACCTTGACCCACATCACACATTGACCCACACCACACCTTGACCCACACCACACCTTGGCCCACACCGCACCTTGACCCACACCACACCTTGACCCATACCACACCTTGGCCCACACCACACCTTGACCCACACCGCACCTTGGCCCACACCACACCTTGACCCACACCACACCTTGACCCACATCACACCTTGACCCACATCACACCTTGACCCACACCACACCTTGACCCACATCACACCTTGACCCACACCACACCTTGACCCACACCACACCTTGACCCACATCACACCTTGACCCACACCACACCTTGACCCACACCACACCTTGGCCCACACCACACCTTGACCCACACCACACCTTGACCCACACCACACCTTGACCCACACCACACCTTGACCCACACCACACCTTGGCCCACACCACACCTTGACCCACACCACACCTTGACCCACACCACACCTTGACCCACACCATACCTCGACACACATCACACCTTGACCCACACCACACCTTGACCCACATCACACCTTGACCAACACCACACCTTGACCCACACCACACCTTGACCCACATCACACCTTGACCCACACCACACCTTGGCCCACACGACACCTTGACCCACATCACACCTTGACCAACACCACACCTTGGCCCACACCACACCTTGACTCACACCACACCTCGACACACATCGCACCTTGACCCACACCACACCTTGACCCACACCACACCTTGACCCACACCACACCTTGGCCCACACCACACCTTGACCCACACCATACCTCGACACACATCACACCTTGACCCACACCACACCTTGACCCACACCACACCTCGACACACATCACACCTTGACCCACACCACACCTTGACCCACACCACACCTTGACTCACACCACACCTTGACCCACATCACACATTGACCCACACCACACCTTGACCCACATCACACCTTGACCCACACCACACCTTGACCCACACCACACCTTAACCCACACCACACCTTGACCCACACCACACCTTGATCCACACCACACCTTGACCCACACCACACCTTGACCCAAACCACACCTTGACCCACACCGCACCTTGACCCACACCACACCTTGACCCACACCACACCTTGACCCGCACCACACCTTGACCCACACCACACCTTGACCCACACCGCACCTTGACCCACACCACACCTTGACCCACACCACACCTTGACCCACACCACACCTTGGCCCACACCACACCTTGACCCACACCACACCTTGGCCCACACCACACCTTGACCCGCACCACACCTCGACCCACACCACACCTCGACCCACACCACACCTCGACCCACACTACACCTCGACCCACACCACACTTCAACCCACACCACACCTCGACCCACACCACATCTCGACCCACACCACACCTTGACCCACACCACACCTCGACCCACACCACGCCTCGACCCACACCACACCTTGACCTAAACTATACCTCGACGCACACAACACCTGGACCCGCACCACACCTCTACCCACACCACACCTCGACCCACACCACACCTCGACCGACACCACACCTCGACCGACACCACACCTGGACCCGCACCACACCTCAACCCACACCACACCTCGACCCACACCACACCTCGACCCACACCACACCTCGACCCACACCACACCTTATCATTCTACAATGAAGATAACATCTTATTATCATACTAAAAAGACTATCTACTACACGAGGGTCATTAAGACTATCTACAATACGAGGGTCATTACTAGGAATATGGTAAAATTTACACGTATTTTAGCTAAAAAATAGAAAATCATTCCCCTCCCTTTCTGTAGCTTCATTCATCAAACACTTTTTGGCAGTCTTCTTGAACTGGTTCAAGCTATGACTGGCCTTGACATTTGTGGGTAGTCTGTTCCATTCCTTTATTGCTGTACAATAAAAGGTGTTTGAAGCCTGGCCACTGACTGTGGGTACTACAAAGTTGTGCTCTCTCCCCCTAGTACTATGATTGCTTTGGTTCCCAACCTTGACAAAATTGACAGCAAGATATTCTGGACACTGTTCGTGAGCAATTTTATAAACATGATTTAGCTTCAGTTGTTTTACTGTCTTCAACATTCAGCATATCCAACTGCTGTAATTCATCCTGGCCTACATGTTCTCTTGGTCCCAGCCCCAGGATGAATCTTACGATTTTGTTCTGGGTGATTTGCAGTCTATCTTTCAGTTTTTTTGTCAAGGCAGAGTACCAAGAAGAGCAAGCGTAATCCATATGGCATTGTATAAGGGCTAGACATAGGGTCCTGCGAGCCTCAGTAGATAGACACTGTGCTTGTCTATACAGGAACTTCAGTCTGGCATTCGCTTTCTTTACTACACTGTTCCCTATCAATTCTCCTGACATGCATGGGTCAAAGGGGATTCCCGAATATTTTACTGATGAAACCAAAGTGATGGGCTCCCCATTACATTGAACATTAAAATTATTTACCCTTCTCAGTTTGTTTCGTGCCAAAGAGAATGGCTTCAGTTTTCCCTAGGTGTAATGATAGTTTGTTGTCTACTAACCATTTGCTGCAGGACTCCATTTCCAGTGTTAAAACATTAGCAATATCTTGTGGGTCTTTACCTGACACTAACAGAGCACTGTCATCTGCATACAGTAGGAGTTTGCACTTGACACTGATAGGCATATCATTGACATAACATATGAATAATAAGGGACCCAAAATACTACCTTGGGGAACTCCACATGTTATCGGCAGGGGTTCTGATTCTGTTTTGTTGATTTTGACTATTTGTCTCCTGTTGCTAAGGTAGGACTTAAACCAGTCTACAGAACCTATACCGATAGCTTGAAGTTTATTACATAATATATTGTGGTTGACAGTATCGAAGGCCTTTTGCAGGTCTAAGGTTACCATACCTATGAGGTTCCCCTTTGACATTTCAGTTCTCAGGTAATCCATCAGATTAATAAGGGAGGTGTCGGTTGAGTAGGATCTTCTAAAGCCCGATTGATAGCTATGGAGAATGTTGTTGTCATTAAGGTACTTAACTACTTGAGAATACACCGCCCTCTCTAGAATTTTAGATATTATACTGAGTATACTAACAGGCCTATAGTTGCTTACATCAGACCTACTATTTTTCTTGAAGATAGGAGTAACTCTGGCCTCCTTGAACCCCTCCGGTACGGTATTAGTGGTGATTGATAGATTTATTATGTGAGCAATAGGGATTGACAGTTCAGAAGCACCATCTTTTAGGAACTTAGACGGGATGTTATCAGGGCCAGTGCTCTTAGTTGGGTTTAACCTGCTTAGTTCTTTTTGAATGAAGTCATGAGATACACTTACTAGTTGACAACTGTTTGGGGTTACCCCTTTATTGGTATAGTATGTTTGAAACTTATCAGAGTCTGTGTTGAAGGTATTTGATGCAGCTGGTAGTTTACTTACTAGTGTTGATGCAACAGATGTGTAGTACGAATTAAAGCAATTTGCCACCTTAGATGTTTCGTGGCATACCTCGTTATCGATAGTGAGTACTATGTTAGACCTATCTACTGGCTTATGGCTATACCCCAACACTTTTAGTTGTTGCCAGAGCTTTCTGGGGTTATGCTTATACTCTTCAATTTTTGAGCAGTAGTGCTTTGCCTTTGCTCCTTTTATAAGTCTCTGTACTCTGTTCCTCACCCTTTGGAATTCATTTAGTGCTGCAATATCCTGTCTGTTTGCTTTAAATCTTTTTAGCAGCTGGTCTCTGAATTTCATATTATCTAATATCTCAGTAGTCATCCAGGGTTCAGTTCTTCGTTTAATCCTAACCTCTTTAACTGGTGCAGTATTATTAAGAATGGTAGTGAACATTGTTTTGAATTTTTCCCAGGCATCGTTTACGTCCGTGCAACTTGTTATCTCTGTCCAGTCACAATTGTGTAGCCTATTTACAAGTGTTTCTTTACTGTAGTTTCTAGTTGACCTCATTTTTATTGTCCTGTGTAGGCCTATCCTATCCCTAGTGATTTTCCTGGTGCAGTAAATGATGAAATGATCACTAAGACCTGTGGTAATGACGCCTGACTGACTAATGTTCTCAGCGTGGTTACAAAGTATGTGGTCAATTAGGGTGGCTGAGAACTGTGTGATCCGGGTTGGAGTATTAATTAGTTGAGTGTAACTATTTAATCCTAGAATTTGCTTATACCTTTTGCATAGCCCGTTATTTTGCTGCTGAAAACAGATATTGAAGTCGCCCAGTATTATTGTCTCGCAATTGTTTTCAACTCCGGACAAGACTCTGGACAAGAACTGGTCCTGGGTAGGAGGGCGGTAACTAGTTCCTACTAAGATGGGTTTGGTCTTAGGAAGCAGCACTTCAAACCATAGAATCTCCAGTTTATTGTTATTTAAATCAGGTCTTGGGTTGTAAGCTAAGTCATTTCTAATGTAGGCACATACTCCACCACCCTTTCTGTTCCTATCTAAGCGTTTTATATTGTAACCTTCTATTTTGACCTCGTCGTCAGTCACCGTATCATCCAACCAAGATTCAGAGATGGTTATAACTGCCGCCCTAATTTTGTTAGCTAGAATCCTAATCTCTGCCAATTTAGGAAGAAGTGATCTTGCATTGACATGAATAAAGTGAAGGCCTGTTTTCATAAAACAATCATAATCATCAATATATGGCAATGGGTCATTTGTATTAAAATTAGATAAGTCAATGTCATCACTGCTAAAGGGTAACTGTGCCAAAGTGCATTTGTTACACACAAAATGAATTCTGGCACCGTTGCTATAATTGTACATACATCCATCATGCACCCACCCCTTACACATTTTACATAAGGTGCCTTTTCTGTTTTTCATGCGTACTTTAGTACAGTGTATGCACCTGTTTGGTAGTGTTTGAGATAATAATGGCTGTATTGTCTCACATTGACCTATGTATGCATTACATATGGAGTTAAGGTTATCATCCCTAGCTACTAGACCGTCATTATCACCGTTATTTATCTGTCTGTTTTGCCTCTGCACAATAGTTTGAGGTCCTGGAGTAATTTGGATATCACCACTTAAGAGCGCTACAATAAGAGCTGTGTGCCACTGTTTTTGTTTGGGTATACGGTGTTGCCATACCTTGCGGCGATAGTGACATTTACTTTTCTGGTAGGATGGCAACTGTTGGGCTTTTACTGTCCAGGGCGCTGTTACTCCATTCACCTTTTCGAACCCCCATGACTGATTTCTTTCTTCATGGAATTGAAGAAGAAAGATAAATATAATTATGGCAGCCTGTACCCCCCTAATGCCTGCCATTTCCACTCTTCGCTCTTTTACTCATATACAATAATATTTATTTCTCTTTTCCAGGCCCTAGTACACTTAGTATCTGCTTTAGCTGCTAGGTTAACAGGACGACAGTTGTAAGGAAACGCCTCGAATGTATTCACCCTTGCGGGGAATCGAACTTGGACCCTCAGCGTGTGAAGCGAGAGCTTGGCCAGCTAGGCCACGGGGCCCCGTAAGCCAGGCCATGGGGGCCCATGGGTGGCCCGGTAGCCTGGTGGCTAAAGCTCCCGCTTCACACATGGAGGGCCCGGGTTCGATTCCCGGCGGGTGGAAACATTTCGACACGTTTCCTTACACCTGTTGTCCTGTTCACCTAGCAGCAAATAGGTACCTGGGTGTTAGTCGACTGGTGTGGGTCGCATCCTGGGGGACAAGATTAAGGACCCCAATGGAAATAAGTTAGACAGTCCTCGATGACGCACTGACTTTCTTGGGTTATCCTGGGTGGCTAACCCTCCGGGGTTAAAAATCCGAACAAAATCTTATCTTATCTTATCTTAAGCCAGGCCACGGGGCCCATAGCCAGGCCATGGGGCCCCGTAAGCCAGGCCACGGGGCCCATAGCCAGGCCACAGAGCCCCGTGATAAAGCTCCTGGAGAGCGAAACGTTGCCACAATAAAATATCACATTAATTTCTTCTGCATCTTTTTACCTAACATTTTGTCAGTAATTCTAAAATTATTGCTATTTGTAAATCCTTCTTTTAATTGTCTTTACTGACTCACTTTACTGAAGGGACGTAATTGTTATGTTTGTGCTCGCGTGTGAAAAAATAAAGCGTTTTCTATGAACCACAAAGAATTTTTAGAAAACGCAATTTTTTTTAACACAGACTTCTGTGTTTAAAATAAATAAATAAAAAGGCACAATACCGTGACTGGAACGATACACAAATAACCCGCACATAAAAGAGAGAAGCTTACGACGACGTTTCGGTCCGACTTGGACTATTGACAAAGTCACACTGTGACTTTGTCAATGGTCCAAGTCGGACCGAAACGTCGTCGTAAGCTTCTCTCTTTTATGTGCGGGTTATTTGTGTTACTGTGTTTATTAGCGGCAGGAGCGCGTCTCTGCGGGACTTCAAGGTTAAGATATTACAGAATTACAATAAATACAAGCGTTTGTACGCATAGAATATAGGAAGGGGGTTAGAATGAGAGCAAGGATGGATAGAAGAAGCTGATGTGAGTGATGTAAAGAGGAGGGAAACAAAGAATGTATATTTGCAATACAAAAGAGGTTGGCAAATGACGAGAAAGAGAGAGAACAGCATGGATGAGATCTCAGAGACTACATCTCAACTATAGAATGTTGCAGCCATAACTTCTCTGGATCGTAACACTGAGTCTCTGGAAAAGAGAGCTAGTCGCTCTGGGGTCCTTGGTTTCCATGATGAGTTTGTCATTCAACTCTTTAAGGATTCTTAAGAACATAAGAACATAAGAAAGGAGGAACACTGCAGGAGGCCTGTTGGCCCATACTAGGCTCACTTGCCCCATACTCCGAGGGTTTCCGACCCTACTAGGACGAAGTTACAGCATGATGGCAGCTCTTTGTTTTTGTTGATCTTCTGGGTCCCCCAGAAACTGGCAACACCACCCCCTTCAGCCTCAGAGTATAGTAAGTAGGTGTCAGCTAATGTAGACGCACAAGTGTAGACCCAAGCAATCTGCTTACCTTTCTTCTAGGGTAGCATAGTAACTCCATCTGGACGCTTCTGGCTTCCGTCAGACCTTAGTACTTGAGGTTCTTCGAGTTCTGCCCAGCAGAACGGGAAGAACCTCAGGTACTAAGGTTCATGTCTGGCATGCCTCCCTTCCGACGTATGACAGATGAGACCAGGTAGTCTAAATTAATCAGCTGACGCCCTGCCGCAAATCGGTGAGTGTGAGGGCGACTAGGTGAAGAGCCACAGTGGTCAACAAGTGAAATACGGCCTTACTACTGGATCCCAATGGAAATAAGTCACTTTGTCTGACTTGTTTTTCGGATTATCTTACGTTCTCTACACATATGCTGCTATGCATGATAATCTATGTAACAGTATTTGTGTATACCTGAATAAACTTACTGAAATAAGTTAAAAAAAATGCCTCAAACCGAATTAAATCTTCGAAATATGCAATAAAATAATTTTTATCATATTTTTTCACTATTTTTTAATTCACACATTTTTTAAAAAATATTATGACCCTGGTGTAGACGATCGATAAGATAAGATAAGATTTCGTTCGGATTTTTAACCCCGGAGGGTTAGCCACCCAGGATAACCCTAGAAAGTCAGTGCGTCATCGAGGACTGTCTAACTTATTTCCATTGGGGTCCTTAATCTTGTCCCCCAGGATGCGACCCACACCAGTCGACTAACACCCAGGTACCTATTTGCTGCTAGGTGAACAGGACAACAGGTGTAAGGAAACGTGTCGAAATGTTTCCACCCGCCGGGAATCGAACCCGGGCCCTCCGTGTGTGAAGCGGGAGCTTTAACCATCAGACCACCAGGCCACCGGGCCACCTCCACCAGGCCACCGGGCCTGTTATAAGTGACATTAATAAAAATAAACTTACTAATAAACATGTCAAATAAAAATATATGATTTAATTTATAATAAAATAGATTACTACTCTCTTTTTGTGTAACTTAACTCAATAAATATTCTTTGGATCTAGTCTCATATTGTTTCATGTTCAGATTTACAGCGGCATGAAGGATGTGTGGTGATGCTGTAGTTCTGGAGGTGGGAAGTACAGTGTCTGTACTCTGAAGGACGTATGGTGATGCTGTAGTTCTGGAGGTGGGAAGTACAGTGTCTGTACTCTGAAGGATGTGTGGTGATGCTGTAGTTCTGGAGGTGGGAAGTACAGTGTCTGTACTCTGAAGGATGTGTGGTGATGCTGTAGTTCTGGAGGTGGGAAGTACAGTGTCTGTACTCTGAAGGATGTGTGGTGATGCTGTAGTTCTGGAGGTGGGAAGTACAGTGTCTGTACTCTGAAGGATGTGTGGTGATGCTGTAGTTCTGGAGGTGGGAAGTACAGTGTCTGTACTCTGAAGGATGTGTGGTGATGCTGTAGTTCTGGAGGTGGGAAGTACAGTGTCTGTACTCTGAAGGATGTGTGGTGATGCTGTAGTTCTGGAGGTGGGAAGTACAGTGTCTGTACTCTGAAGGATGTGTGGTGATGCTGTAGTTCTGGAGGTGGGAAGTACAGTGTCTGTACTCTGAAGGATGTGTGGTGATGCTATGGTTCTGGAGGTGGAAGGTACAGTGTCTGTACTCTGAAGGATGTGTGGTGATGCTATGGTTCTGGAGGTGGAAGGTACAGTGTCTGTACTCTGAAGGATGTGTGGTGATGCTATGGTTCTGGAGGTGGAAGGTACAGTGTCTGTACTCTGAAGGATGTTTGGTGATGCTATGGTTCTGGAGGTGGAAGGTACAGTGTCTGCACTCTGAAGGATGTGTGGTGATGCTATGGTTCTGAAGGTGGGAAGTACAGTGTCTGTACTCTGAAGGATGTGTGGTGATGCTATGGTTCTGGAGGTGGAAGGTACAGTGTCTGTACTCTGAAGGATGTGTGGTGATGCTGTAGTTCTGGAGGTGGGAAGTACAGTGTCTGTACTCTGAAGGATGTGTGGTGATGCTGTAGTTCTGGAGGTGGGAAGTACAGTGTCTGTACTCTGAAGGATGTGTGGTGATGCTGTAGTTCTGGAGGTGGGAAGTACAGTGTCTGTACTCTGAAGGATGTGTGGTGATGCTGTAGTTCTGGAGGTGGGAAGTACAGTGTCTGTACTCTGAAGGATGTGTGGTGATGCTGTAGTTCTGGAGGTGGGAAGTACAGTGTCTGTACTCTGAAGGATGTGTGGTGATGCTGTAGTTCTGGAGGTGGGAAGTACAGTGTCTGTACTCTGAAGGATGTGTGGTGATGCTATGGTTCTGGAGGTGGAAGGTACAGTGTCTGTACTCTGAAGGATGTGTGGTGATGCTATGGTTCTGGAGGTGGAAGGTACAGTGTCTGTACTCTGAAGGATGTGTGGTGATGCTATGGTTCTGGAGGTGGAAGGTACAGTGTCTGTACTCTGAAGGATGTTTGGTGATGCTATGGTTCTGGAGGTGGAAGGTACAGTGTCTGCACTCTGAAGGATGTGTGGTGATGCTATGGTTCTGGAGGTGGAAGGTACAGTGTCTGTACTCTGTAGGATGTGTGGTGATGCTATGGTTCTGGAGGTGGAAGGTACAGTGTCTGTACTCTGAAGGATGTGTGGTGATGCTATGGTTCTGGAGGTGGAAGGTACAGTGTCTGCACTCTGAAGGATGTGTGGTGATGCTATGGTTCTGGAGGTGGAAGGTACAGTGTCTGTACTCTGAAGGATGTGTGGTGATGCTATGGTTCTGGAGGTGGAAGGTACAGTGTCTGTACTCTGAAAGATGTGTGGTGATGCTATGGTTCTGGAGGTGGAAGGTACAGTGTCTGCACTCTGAAGGATGTGTGGTGATGCTATGGTTCTGGAGGTGGAAGGTACAGTGTCTGTACTCTGAAGGATGTGTGGTGATGCTGTAGTTCTGGAGGTGGAAGGTACAGTGTCTGTACTCTGAAGGATGTGTGGTGATGCTATGGTTTTGGAGGTGGAAGGTACAGTGTCTGTACTCTGAAGGATGTGTGGTGATGCTATGGTTCTGGAGGTGGAAGGTACAGTGTCTGTACTCTGAAGGATGTGTGGTGATGCTGTAGTTCTGGAGGTGGAAGGTACAGTGTCTGTACTCTGAAGGATGTGTGGTGATGCTGTAGTTCTGGAGGTGGAAGGTACAGTGTCTGTACTCTGAAGGATGTGTGGTGATGCTATGGTTCTGGAGGTGGAAGGTACAGTGTCTGTACTCTGAAGGATGTGTGGTGATGCTGTAGTTCTGGAGGTGGAAGGTACAGTGTCTGTACTCTGAAGGATGTGTGGTGATGCTGTAGTTCTGGAGGTGGAAGGTACAGTGTCTGTACTCTGAAGGATGTGTGGTGATGCTGTAGTTCTGGAGGTGGAAGGTACAGTGTCTGTACTCTGAAGGATGTGTGATGATGCTGTAGTTCTGGAGGTGGGAAGTACAGTGTCTGTACTCTGAAGGATGTGTGGTGATTCTGTAGATTTGGAGGTGGAAGGTACAGTGTCTGTACTCTGAAGGATGTGTGGTGATGCTGTAGTTCTGGAGGTGGAAGGTACAGTGTCTGTACTCTGAAGGATGTGTGGTGATTCTGTAGATCTGGAGGTGGGAAGTACAGTGTCTGTTCTCTGAAGGATGTGTGGTGATGCTGTAGTTCTGGAGGTGGGAAGTACAGTGTCTGAACTCTGAAGGATGTGTGGTGATGCTGTAGTTCTGGAGGTGGAAGGTACAGTGTCTGTACTCTGAAGGATGTGTGGTGATGCTGTAGTTCTGGAGGTGGGAAGTACAGTGTCTGTACTCTGAAGGATGTGTGGTGATGCTGTAGTTCTGGAGGTGGGAAGTACAGTGTCTGTACTCTGAAGGATGTGTGGTGATGCTGTAGTTCTGGAGGTGGAAGGTACAGTGTCTGTACTCTGAAGGATGTGTGGTGATGCTGTAGTTCTGGAGGTGGGAAGTACAGTGTCTGTACTCTGAAGGATGTGTGGTGATGCTGTAGTTCTGGAGGTGGGAAGTACAGTGTCTGTACTCTGAAGGATGTGTGGTGATGCTATGGTTCTGGAGGTGGGAAGTACAGTGTCTGTACTCTGAAGGATGTGTGGTGATGCTGTAGTTCTGGAGGTGGAAGGTACAGTGTCTGTACTCTGAAGGATGTGTGGTGATGCTATGGATCTGGAGGTGGGAAGTACAGTGTCTGTACTCTGAAGGATGTGTGGTGATGCTATGGTTCTGGAGGTGGGAAATACAGTGTCTGTACTCTGAAGGATGTGTGGTGGTGCTATGGTTCTGGAGGTGGGAAGTACAGTGTCTGTACTCTGAAGGATGTGTGGTGATGCTATGGTTCTGGAGGTGGGAAGTACAGTGTCTGTACTCTGAAGGATGTGTGGTGATGCTATGGTTCTGGAGGTGGGAAGTACAGTGTCTGTACTCTGAAGGATGTGTGGTGATGCTATGGTTTTGAAGGTGGGAAGTACAGTGTCTGTACTCTGAAGGATGTGTGGTGATGCTATGGTTCTGGAGGTGGGAAGTACAGTGTCTGTACTCTGAAGGATGTGTGGTGATGCTATGGTTCTGGAAGTGGGAAGTACAGTGTCTGTACTCTGAAGGATATGTGGTGATGCTATGGTTCTGGAGGTGGGAAGTACAGTGTCTGCACCCTGAAGGATGTGTGGTGATGCTATGGTTTTGGAGGTGGGAAGTACAGTGTCTGTACCCTGAAGGATGTGTGGTGATGCTATGGTTCTGGAGGTGTCTGTACTCTGAAGGATGTGTGATGATGTTTGTCTGGAGGAGGGAAGTACAGTGTCTGCACTCTGAAGGATGTGTGGTGATGCTGTAGTTCTGGAGGTGGGAAGTACAGTGTCTGTACTCTGAAGGGTGTGTGGTGATGCTGTAGTTCTGGAGGTGGGAAGTACAGTGTCTGTACTCTGAAGGGTGTGTGGTGATGCTGTAGTTCTGGAGGTGTGAAGTACAGCGTCTGTACTCTGAAGGATGTGTCGTGATGCTGTAGTTCTGGAGGTGGAAAGTGCAGTGTCTGTACTCTGAAGGGTGTGTGGTGATGCTGCAGTTCTGGAGGTATGAAGTACAGTGTCTGTACTCTGAAGGATGTGTGGTGATGCTATGGTTCTGGAGGTGAGAAGTACAGTGTCTGTACTCTGAAGGATGTGTAGTGATGCTGGAATTCTGGGGGTGGGAAGTACAGTGTCTGTACTCTGAAGGATGTGTGGTGATGCTGTAGTTCTGGAGGTGGAAGGTACAGTGTCTGTACTCTGAAGGATGTGTGGTGATGCTATGGTTTTGGAGGTGGAAGGTACAGTGTCTGTACTCTGAAGGATGTGTGGTGATGCTATGGTTCTGGAGGTGGAAGGTACAGTGTCTGTACTCTGAAGGATGTGTGGTGATGCTGTAGTTCTGGAGGTGGAAGGTACAGTGTCTGTACTCTGAAGGATGTGTGGTGATGCTGTAGTTCTGGAGGTGGAAGGTACAGTGTCTGTACTCTGAAGGATGTGTGGTGATGCTATGGTTCTGGAGGTGGAAGGTACAGTGTCTGTACTCTGAAGGATGTGTGGTGATGCTGTAGTTCTGGAGGTGGAAGGTACAGTGTCTGTACTCTGAAGGATGTGTGGTGATGCTGTAGTTCTGAAGGTGGAAGTACAGTGTCTGTACTCTGAAGGATGTGTGGTGATGCTGTAGTTCTGGAGGTGGAAGTACAGTGTCTGTACTCTGAAGGATGTGTGATGATGCTATAGTTCTGGAGGTGGGAAGTACAGTGTCTGTACTCTGAAGGATGTGTGGTGATGCTATAGTTCTGGAGGTGGAAGGTACAGTGTCTGTACTCTGAAGGATGTGTGGTGATTCTGTAGATCTGGAGGTGGGAAGTACAGTGTCTGTACTCTGAAGGATGTGTGGTGAAGCTGTAGTTCTGGAGGTGGGAAGTACAGTGTCTGTACTCTGAAGGATGTGTGGTGATGCTGTAGTTCTGGAGGTGGAAGGTACAGTGTCTGTACTCTGAAGGATGTGTGGTGATGCTATAGTTCTGGAGGTGGGAAGTACAGTGTCTGTACTCTGAAGGATGTGTGGTGATGCTGTAGTTCTGGAGGTGGGAAGTACAGTGTCTGTACTCTGAAGGATGTGTGGTGATGCTGTAGTTCTGAAGGTGGGAAGTACAGTGTCTGTACTCTGAAGGATGTGTGGTGATGCTATGGTTCTGGAGGTGGGAAGTACAGTGTCTGTACTCTGAAGGATGTGTGGTGATGCTGTAGTTCTGGAGGTGGGAAGTACAGTGTCTGTACTCTGAAGGATGTGTGGTGATGCTGTAGTTCTGGAGGTGGGAAGTACAGTGCCTGTACACTGAAGGATGTGTGGTGATGCTATGGTTCTGGAGGTGGGAAGTACAGTGTCTGTACCCTGAAGGATGTGTGGTGATGCTGTAGTTCTGGAGGTGGAAGGTACAGTGTCTGTACTCTGAAGGATGTGTGGTGATGCTGTAGTTCTGGAGGTGGAAGGTACAGTGTCTGTACTCTGAAGGATGTGTGGTGATGCTATGGTTCTGGAGGTGGGAAGTACAGTGTCTGTACTCTGAAGGATGTGTGGTGATGCTATGGTTCTGGAGGTGGGAAGTACAGTGTCTGTACTCTGAAGGATGTGTGGTGATGCTATGGTTCTGGAGGTGGGAAGTACAGTGTCTGTACTCTGAAGGATGTGTGGTGATGCTATGGTTCTGGAGGTGGGAAGTACAGTGTCTGTACTCTGAAGGATGTGTGGTGATGCTATGGTTCTGGAGGTGGGAAGTACAGTGCCTGTACTCTGAAGGATGTGTGGTGATGCTATGGTTCTGGAGGTGGGAAGTACAGTGTCTGTACTCTGAAGGATGTGTGGTGATGCTATGGTTCTGGAGGTGGGAAGTACAGTGTCTGTACTCTGAAGGATGTGTGGTGATGCTATGGTTCTGAAGGTGGGAAGTACAGTGTCTGTACTCTGAAGGATGTGTGGTGATGCTATGGTTCTGGAGGTGGGAAGTACAGTGTCTGTACTCTGAAGGATGTGTGGTGATGTTATGGTTCTGGAAGTGGGAAGTACAGTGTCTGTACTCTGAAGGATATGTGGTGATGCTATGGTTCTGGAGGTGGGAAGTACAGTGTCTGCACCCTGAAGGATGTGTGGTGATGCTATGGTTTTGGAGGTGGGAAGTACAGTGTCTGTACCCTGAAGGATGTGTGGTGATGCTATGGTTCTGGAGGTGTCTGTACTCTGAAGCATGTGTGATGATGTTTGTCTGGAGGAGGGAAGTACAGTGTCTGCACTCTGAAGGATGTGTGGTGATGCTGTAGTTCTGGAGGTGGGAAGTACAGTGTCTGTACTCTGAAGGGTGTGTGGTGATGCTGTAGTTCTGGAGGTGGGAAGTACAGTGTCTGTACTCTGAAGGGTGTGTCGTGATGCTGTAGTTCTGGAGGTGGGAAGTACAGTGTCTGTACTCTGAAGGATGTGTGGTGATGCTGTAGTTCTGGAGGTGGGAAGTACAGTGTCTGTACTCTGAAGGATGTGTGGTGATGCTGTAGTTCTGGAGGTGGGAAGTACAGTGTCTGTACTCTGAAGGGTGTGTGGTGATGCTGTAGTTCTGGAGGTGGGAAGTACAGTGTCTGTACTCTGAAGGATGTGTGGTGATGTTGTTCTGGAGGTGGGAGGTACAGTGCCTGTACTCTGAAGGATGTGGTGGCCTGGTGGTTAACGCTCTCGCTTCACACGGTGAGGGTCTGGGTTCGATTCCCAGCCAGAGTAGAAACATTGGACGTGTTTCTTTCCACCTGATGTCTATGTTCCCCATCAGTAAAATGGGTACCTGGGTGTTAGTCGACTGGTGTGGGTCGCATCCTGGGACACTGACCTAAGGAGGCCTGGTCACAGACCGGGCCGCGGGGGCGTTGACCCCCGGAACTCTCTCCAGACTCTCTCTCCAGATGTGGTTCTGGAGGTAGGAGGTACAGTGCCTGTACTCTGAAGGATGTGTAGTGATGTTCTGGAGGTGGAAGGTACAGTGCCTGTACTCTGAAGGATTTGTAGTGATGTGGTTCTGGAGGTGGGAGGTACAGTGCTTGTACTCTGAAGGATGTGTGGTGATGCTGTAGTTCTGGAGGTGGGAAGTACAGTGTCTGTACTCTGAACGATGTGTTATGATGCTGTAGTTCTGGAGGTGGGAAGTACAGTGTCTGTACTCTGAACGATGTGCGATGATGTGGTTCTGGAGGTTGGAGGTACAGTGTCTGTACTCTGAAAGATGTGTAGTAATGTGGCTCTGGAGGTGGGAGGTACAGTGCTTGTACTCTGAAGGATAGGCAATGTTGTTGCAGTTCAGAGGGTCATTTAAATTATATCTGCGGACATTTGACAAGAAAGCTATTGAATAAATGATGGTGAAACTGTTTCCTTTTCTGGGTCATCCTATCTTGGCGGGAAACAATGAGAAAAACAAAATACTATTACTACTACTACTACAAATAATAATAATAATGATAATAATGATGATGATAATAATAATAATAATAATAATAATAATAATAATAATAATAATAATAATAATAATAATAATAATAATAATAATCATGGCCGATGGTATGTTCATTGTCAATTAGGAAATATCAACAATTAAGCTGCTCCTGGTATTCAGGAAGGCTGAGGAACTCTGGTCATGTTTGGGGGCTGAGTGCCTCAGGCATCTCTGCTAATTGGTCCTGGACGACTTCGTTAGAAAGCAGTAGAGGACAGAGAGTCGCCTGTACTGGCGGACATTACAACAGGATGAGAGAGAGAGAGAGAGAGAGAGAGAGAGAGAGAGAGAGAGAGAGAGAGAGAGAGAGAGCTCTTAGTTACTGCATACGAACAAGCTGAAAGGTTATAGTTAAGGTTCTATACGGTGTATGCTGTCAGTAACCCTATAAACCCGGCATAAGCCGTAGTAGCCCTTAAGAACCACCATCAACAGCATACAATTCACCTCGTCCCAGAATGCCATGTCTCTGCTGACAGCTACAGGCGACTGATTCAAGTTAATCACCAGGAAATTGACACACAGACACGCGTAAATTGTTCCGCATTGCATTTACACATATCGTGAGTCAGCTGTGTTAGTCTGTAACACCAACGTATTGATATTTATAACGTCACGTTTCCAAGAGATGTAATGCAATTATCTCTAAATGAAGACAGGGTCCGGACTGGCCGAAATGTATTTCTACTCTGGTTTAAACCCGAATATGCCAACAGCTAGACTCCAACGAAGGATGGCAAACATTGTTGACGAGTACGTTTCCCTCTTTCATGATGATAAAGCTCTACAGAGATCGAAACGTCAGCAACAACGAAGGTATAATCTCTACACGGATTCTTTCTATCAGCCTCAGTTGAAAATGTTAGTATTCGCTATATTCCCTAAATATGCTGTAATCTTTCATGGGTTATAGCGGATTATAGACATGAGTTACAGACGCCTTACCTGGATATACGTAATCTGAAACGGTCATTTAAGTGCTCCTGTCAGCAGTAAACCTCTGCCTGTCTACCGTCGCTGCCTGTCTACCATCACAAAGCAACATCCTCAGCTCCCTGCCTGTCTTCCATGATAAACTAACAGCACCCTGCCTGTCTACCATCACAAACTAACAACACTAATAAGCACAGAGAGCTGTGTATGATGACAGATGACTCCAGAATAAGCACAGAGAACTGTGTATGATGACAGATGACTCCAGAATAAGCACAGAGAGCTGTGTATGATGACAGATGAATCCAGAATAAGCACAGAGAGCTGTGTATGATGACAGATGAGTCCAGAATAAGCACAGAGAGCTGTGTATGATGACAGATGAGTCCAGAACAAGCACAGAGAGCTGTGTATGATGACAGATGACTCCAGAATAAGCACAGAGAGCTGTGTATGATGACAGATGAATCCAGAATAAGCACAGAGAGCTGTGTATGATGACAGATGAGTCCAGAATAAGCACAGAGAGCTGTGTATGATGACAGATGAGTCCAGAACAAGCACAGAGAGCTGTGCATGATGACAGATGACTCCAGAATAAGCACAGAGATAAGATAAGAAAAGATTTCGTTCGGATTTTTAACCCCGGAGGGTTAGCCACCCAGGATAACCCAAGAAAGTCAGTGCGTCATCGAGGACTGTCTAACTTATTTCCATTGGGGTCCTTAATCTTGTCCCCCAGGATGCGACCCACACCAGTCGACTAACACCCAGGTACCTATTTGCTGCTAGGTGAACAGGACAACAGGTGTAAGGTAACGTGTCGGAATTTCCACCCGCCGGGAATCGAACCCGGGCCCTCCGTGTGTGAAGCGGGAGCTTTAGCCACCAGACCACCGGGCCACAGAGAACTGTGTATGATGACAGATGACTCCAGAATAAGCACAGAGAGCTGTGTATGATGACAGATGACTCCAGAATAAGCACAGAGAGCTGTGTATGATGACAGATGAGTCCAGAATAAGCACAGAGAGCTGTGTATGATGACAGATGAATCCAGAATAAGCACAGAGAGCTGTGTATGATGACAGATGACTCCAGAATAAGCACAGAGAGCTGTGTATGATGACAGATGAGTCCAGAATAAGCACAGAGAGCTGTGTATGATGACAGATGACTCCAGAATAAGCACAGAGAGCTGTGTATGATGACAGAAGGGTCCTGAACAACCAAGGAGAGGTGATACAGACCATCAACTAGTCACACATGAGACTAGTTTATGGCCCAGTCGGGCCGATATGTCGTCATATGTTCCCGTCTGCTATATACTGGTTATTTATGTATCTTTGAACTAAAATTCAGAAGTCCCTGGTTGGTTAATTGTCTTTAGATAAAGATACAAAGGTGTTGGAGATGTGTCTAATTTTTCATGGTATCGGCACTGTGTACCATTATTATACCAAAATTTGAGTGGGTGTTGAAGAAAAAAAGGAAGACTAATTTTTAAGCAATAATGACCATTAATATTTAAAGGGGTGGGCTGGTAAGCCAGTGGAAGGCCTCGGTCAGATGACCAAAAGCTCCAGCTGGCAGGTCATCATCTAAGACCAGCGTCATGACACACTTGTCCTGTTTCCTGGCGAACCTTACCTGACCTATTTTTAAGCACATTGACCGTCTACCTCGGTGATAAATACCTGGTGTGTATAGAAAAAAATAGCTTTGTTGGCCTTATACCTATATTTTCAGGTTTGTTGATTTGTTTTAACTAGAAACGTAGAAGTGGGCAGTGTATTGGAAGTGAGGTTTAACGAGAACAATGTTCATTGTTAACAATGCTTCAGCAAGTGAGGTTTAACGAGAACAATGTTCATTGTTAACAATGCTTCAGCAAGTGAGGTTTAACGAGAACAATGTTCATTGTTAACAATGCTTCAGCAAAGGGGGTTTAACGAGAACAATGTTCATTGTTAACAATGCTTCAGCAAATGGGGTTTAACGAGAACAATGTTCATTGTTAACAATGCTTCAGCAAATGGGGTTTAACGAGAACAATGTTCATTGTTAACAATGCTTCAGCAAATGGGGTTTAACGAGAACAATGTTCATTGTTAACAATGCTTCAGCAAATGGGGTTTAACGAGAACAATGTTCATTGTTAACAATGCTTCAGCAAATGGGGTTTAACGAGAACAATGTTCATTGTTAACAATGCTTCAGCAAATGGGGTTTAACGAGAACATTGTACTTTGTTGATACTGCTTCAGGTCATTACTAAGTCATTGAAACATGTGTGACTGAAACATGTGTTACAGAAACATGTGCCACTGAACCATTTGTCACTGAAACATGAGTTACTGAAACATGGGTCATTGAAACATGTGTCGCTGAAACATGTGTCACTGAAACATGTGTTACTGAAACATGTGTTACAGAAACACGTGTCACTGAAACATTTGTCACTGAAACATGTGTTACTGAAACATGGGACATTGAAACATGTGTCATTGAAACATGTGTCACTGAAACATGTGCTACTGAAACATGTGTTACTGAAACATGTGTTACTGAAACATGTGTTACTGAAAAATGTGTTACTGAAACATGTGTCACTGAAACATTTGTCACTGAAACATGTGTTACTGAAACGTGGGTAATTGAAACATGTGTCACTGAAACGTGTCACTGAAACATGTGTCACTGAAACATGTGTCACTGAAACATGTGTTACTGAAACATTTGTCACTGAAACATGTGTTACTGAAACATGTTTTAGTGAAACATGTGTTACTGAAACATGTGTCACTGAAACATGTGTCACTGAAACATGTGTTTCTGAAACGTGGGTCATTGAAACATGTTACTGAAACGTGTCACTGAAACATGTGTCACTGAAACATGTGTCACTGAAACATGTGTCACTGAAACATTTGTCACTGAAACATGTGTTACTGAAACATGTGTCACTGAAACTTTTGTCACTGAAACATGTGTTACTGAAACATGTGTCACTGAAACATGTGTTACTGAAACATGTTTTAGTGAAACATGTGTTACTGAAACATGTGTCACTGAAACATGTGTCACTGAAACATGTGTCACTGAAACATGTGTTACTAAAACATGTGTTACTGAAACATGTGTCACTGAAACATGTGTTACTGAAACATGTGTTACTGAAACATGTGTCACTGAAACATGTGTTACTAAAACATGTGTTACTGAAACATGTGTCACTGAAACATGTGTTACTAAAACATGTGTTACTGAAACATGTGTCACTGAAACATGTGTTACTGAAACATGTCACTGAAACATGTGTCTCTGAAACATGTGTTACTGAAACATGTTGTGTTACTGAAACATGTGTTACTGAAACATGTGTCACTGAAACATGTGTTACTGAAACATGTGTTACTGAAACATGTGTTACTGAAACATGTGTTACTGAAACATGTGTTACTGAAACATGTCACTGAAACATGTGTCTCTGAAACATGTGTTACTGAAACATGTGTCACTGAATCGTGTGTCACTGAAACATGTGTCACTGAAACATGTGTTACTGAAACATGTGTTACTGAAACATGTGTTACTGAAACATGTGTCACTGAAACATTTGTCACTGAAACATGTGTTACTGAAACATGGGTCATTGAAACATGTATCACTGAAACATGTGTCACTGAAACATGTATCACTGAAACACTGAAACATGTATCACTGAAAATGTGTCACACTGAAAATGTGTCACTGAAACATGTGTCTCTGAAACATGTGTTACTGAAACATGTGTCACTGAATCGTGTGTCACTGAAACATGTGTCACTGAAGCATGTGTTACTGAAACATGTGTTACTGAAACATGTGTTACTGAAACATGTGTTACTGAAACATGTGTTACTGAAATATGTTACTGAAACATGTGTTACTGAAACATGTGTTACTGAAACATGTGTCACTGAAACATTTGTCACTGAAACATGTGTTACTGAAACATGGGTCATTGAAACATGTATCACTGAAACATGTGTCACTGAAACATGTGTCACTGAAACATGTGTCACTGAAACATGTGTCACTGAAACATTTGTCACTGAAACATGTGTTACTGAAACATGTGTCACTGAAACATGTGTCACTGAAACATGTATCACTGAAACATGAGTCACTGAAACATGTGTCATTGAAACATGTGTTACTGAAACATGTGTTACTGAAACATGTATCACTGAAATATGTGTCACTGAAACATGTGTCACTGAAACATGTGTTACTGAAACATGTGTTACTGAACCTTCAAAACTAGGGAGGCCAAGCCCATGATGACACTCTTCAGGTCACTTGTTCTATCTAGGCTGGAATATTGCTGCACTCTAACAGCACCTTTCAAGGCAGGTGAAATTGCTGACCTAGAAAATGTACAGAGAACTTTCACGGCGCGCATAACGGAGATAAAACACCTCAATTACTGGGAGCGCTTGAGGTTCCTGAACCTGTATTCCCTGGAACGCAGGAGGGAGAGATACATGATTATATACACCTGGAAAATCCTAGAGGGACTAGTACCGAACTTGCACACGAAAATCACTCACTACGAAAGCAAAAGACTTGGCAGACGATGCACCATCCCCCCAATGAAAAGCAGGGGTGTCACTAGCACGTTAAGAGACCATACAATAAGTGTCAGGGGCCCGAGACTGTTCAACTGCCTCCCAGCACACATAAGGGGGATTACCAACAGACCCCTGGCAGTCTTCAAGCTGGCACTGGACAAGCACCTAAAGTCAGTTCCTGATCAGCCGGGCTGTGGCTCGTACGTTGGTGTGCGTGCAGCCAGCAGCAACAGCCTGGTTGATCAGGCGCTGATCCACCAGGAGGCTTGGTCACAGACCGGGCCGCGGGGGCGTTGACCCCCGAAACTCTCTCCAGGTAAACTCCAGGTAAACTGAAACATGTGCCACTGAAACATGTGTTACTGAAACATGTGTTACTGAAACATGTGTTACTGAAACATGTGTTACTGAAACATGTGTTACTGAAACATGTGTCACTGAAACATGTGTTACTGAAACATGTGTCACTGAAACGTGTGTCACTGAAACATGCGTCACTGAAACATGTGTCACTGAAACATGTGTCACTGAAACATGTGTCACTGAAACATGTGTTACTGAAACATGTGTCACTGAAACATGTGTCACTGAAACATGTGTCACTAAAACATGTGTCACTGAAACATGTGTCACTGAAACATGTGTTACTGAAACATGTGTCAGTGAAACATGTGTCACTGAAACATGTGTCACTGAAACATGTGTTACTGAAACATGTGTTACTGAAACATGTGTCAATGAAACATGTGTCACTGAAACATGTGTCACTAAAACATGTGTCACTGAAACATGTGTCACTGAAACATGTGTTACTGAAACATGTGTCACTGAAACATGTGTCACTGAAACATGTGTTACTGAAACATGTGTTACTGAAACATGTGTCACTGAAACATGTGTCACTGAAACATGTGTTACTGAAACATGTGTTACTGAAACATGTGTCACTGAAACATGTGTCACTGAAACATGTGTTACTGAAACATGTGTTACTGAAACATGTGTCACTGAAACATGTGTCACTGAAACATGTGTCACTGAAACATGTGTCACTGAAACATGTGTCACTGAAACATGTGTCACTGAAACATGTGTTACTGAAACATGTGTCACTGAAACATGTGTCACTGAAACATGTGTCACTGAAACATGTGTCACTGAAACATGTGTCACTGAAACATGTGTCACTGAAACATGTGTTACTGAAACATGTGTTACTGAAACATGTGTCAATGAAACATGTGTCAATGAAACATGTGTTACTGAAACATGTGTCACTGAAACATGTGTCTGCTGTCGTAGAGTGAAACTCTCTCTACGTCTGCTTTCATCTCGGCTTCTTTCATTTCCTGCTGCCACCTGGCGCTCTGCCTACATTAAAACTAGCTTTAATCTAGCTGGCTTAATCTCCATTAAAACTAACTTTAATCTAGCTTGCTCTACCTGATTAAGCTTAGCTTTAATCTCAGAGAGAGAGAGAGAGAGAGAGAGAGAGAGAGAGAGAGAGAGAGAGAGAGAGAGAGAGAGAGAGAGAGAGAGAGAGAGAGAGAGAGAGAGTCTCCCCAACAATAGATTCAAGAAACAATTACCTTGCCCACGCCTGGCTTTTTTTTTAAACATATGCGTCCACGTTCCATAATTTATACCCCTTCCTCTTTCTCTCTCTCCCCTCTCTCTCTCCCCTCTTTAATCTCTCTCTCCCTTCTCTTCCCTCTCTCACCTTTTTCCTCTCTCACCTCTTTCCTCTCTCTCTCTGTATCTATCTACTTATCTATCTATCTATCTATCTATCTATCTATCTATCTATCTATCTATCTATCTATCTATCTATTTCTTTCTTGCCCTTTTCTTCCTCTGTGTCCATCTTTTCTCGTATATTCTTTTTTATTCTCTCATATTCCCCTCTAGTATCATTTCCCGTCATTCCTAGCCTCATATTCCCCTCATTCTTAGCCTCATATTCCCCTCATTCTTAGCCTCATATTCCCCTCATTCCTAGCCTCATATTCCCCCTCATTCCTAGCCTCATATTCCCCTCACTCCTATCCTCATATTCCTCTCATTCCTAGCCTCATATTCCCCTCATTCTTAGCCTCATATTCCCCTCATTCTTAGCCTCATATTCCCCTCATTCCTAGCCTCATATTCCCCCTTATTCCTAGCCTCATATTCCCCTCACTCCTATCCTCATATTCCCCTCATTCCTAGCCTCATATTCCCCCTTATTCCTAGCCTCATATTCCCCTCACTCCTATCCTCATATTCCTCTCATTCCTAGCCTCATATTAACCTCATTCCTAGCCTCATATTCCCCTCATTCCTAGCCTCATATTCCCTCATTCCTAGCCTCATATTCCCCTCACTCCTATCCTCATATTCCCAACACTCCTATACTCATATTTCCCCTCACTGCTAGCCCCACCTTTCCTCCTAGCCCCGGGTGCCACACCTCCCAGGCGCCACCTATCCACCGGCTGGAATCCTGGCCGGCTAGCCAGTCTATCCTCAACCTCGGTAAGGACCGGTCGAACGGGGGTCGGCGCTCCCCTCGCCCCCTCCCTAGCTGAGAGAGAGATTGGGGAAAAAACAAAATTTCCCCTTAGATTATTCTCAGTGTTCTTCAGAGCTGAGAGAATTCTCTCTCTCTCTCTCTCTCTCTCCCCTCAGCCTCCTTCCCCTCTGTGTTATACTGTTCTCAATAACTGTTCTTCTTCTTTTGCTCCCCTTAGAGAGGTTCAGACTGAACAAAACTTAACAAAAAAGGGGAAATTCTGTGTTCATATGTTGCTCACAGCGTTGCCACATCTGCTAACACCTAGCGTCCTATATAGGCGGTGTTGCCACGTCCGAGCCAGTCCAACCAGGCACTTTGCTATTGTTTTGCTTGGCACTGTTTCTGGTACTCTGTTGTTTGGCTCTGTTATTGGCTTTGTTGCTGGCTCTGTTAGAACCCTTTGATTGCCTTCCGTTTTGACACTGGGTTGGCACTGTTGTTGGCACTTACTAACAACGTTACTGGCACTGTTATTTTCACTGTTCTCGGCACTGTTGTGTGTAGTGTTTCTTGTATTGTACTTCATATTGCGTATGTGTACTGTACATGTACTCTATCAGTGTACTTTATATGTGCTCTATAAGTGTACTTTATATGTGCTCTATAAGTGTACTTTATATGTGCTCTATAAGTGTACTTTATATGTGCTCTATAAGTGTACTTTATATGTGCTCTATAAGTGTACTTTATATGTGCTCTATAAGTGTACTTTATATGTGCTCTATAAGTGTACTTTATATGTGCTCTATAAGTGTACTTTATATGTGCTCTATAAGTGTACTTTATATGTGCTCTATAAGTGTACTTTATATGTGCTCTATAAGTGTACTTTATATGTGCTCTATAAGTGTACTTTATATGTGCTCTATAAGTGTACTTTATATGTGCTCTGTAAGCGTACTTTATGTGCTCTATAAGTGTACTTTATATGTGCTCTATAAGTGTACTTTATATGTGCTCTATAAGTGTACTTTATATGTCTTCTATCAGTGTACTTCATATGTGCTCTATAAGTGTACTCTATATGTGCTCTATAAATGTACTTTATAAGTGCTCTATAAGTGTACTTTATATGCGCTCTATAAGTGTACTTATATGTGCTCTATAAGTGTACTTTATATGTGCTCTGTAAGTGTACTTTATATGTGCTCTACAAGTGTACTTTATATGTGCTCTATAAGCGTACTTTATATGAGCTCTATAAGTGTACTTTATATGTGCTCTATAAGTGTACTTTATATGTCTTCTATCAGTGTACTTTATATGTGCTCTATAAGTGTACTTTGTATGTGCTCTATAAGTGTACTTTATATGTGTTCTATAAGTGTACTTTATATGTGCTCTATAAGTGTACTTTATATGTGTTCTATCAGTGTACTTTATATGTGCTCTATAAGTGTACTTTGTATGTGCTCTATAAGTGTACTTTATATGTGTTCTATAAGTGTACTTTATATGTGCTCTATAAGTGTACTTTATATGTGTTCTATCAGTGTACTTCATATGTGCTCTATAAGTGTACTTTATATGTGCTCTGTAAGTGTACTTTATATGTCTTCTATCAGTGTACTTTATATGTGCTCTATAAGTGTACTTTGTATGTGCTCTATAAGTGTACTTTCTATGTGTTCTATAAGTGTACTGTATATGTGCTCTATAAGTGTACTTTAAATGTGTTCTATCAGTGTACTTTATATGTGCTCTATCAGTGTACTTTATATGTGCTCTATAAGTGTACTTTATATGTGTTCTATCAGTGTACTCTACATGTGCTCCAGTGTATATGTGCTCTAGTGTATATGTGCTCTAGTGTATATGTGCTCTAGTGTATATGTGCTCTAGTGTATATGTGCTCTAGTGTATATGTGCTCTAGTGTATATGTGCTCTAGTGTATATGTGCTCTAGTGTATATGTGCTCTAGTGTATATGTACTCTAGTGTATATGTGCTCTAGTGTACATGTACTCTAGTGTATATGTACTCTAGTGTATATGTACTCTAGTGTATATGTACTCTAGTGTATATGTGCTCTAGTGTATATGTGCTCTAGTGTATATGTACTCTAGTGTATATGTACTCTAGTGTATATGTACTCTAGTGTATATGTACTCTAGTGTATATGTACTCTAGTGTATATGTACTCTAGTGTATATGTACTCTAGTGTATATGTACTCTAGTGTATATGTGCTCTAGTGTATATGTGCTCTAGTGTATATGTACTCTAGTGTATATGTACTCTAGTGTATATGTACTCTAGTGTATATGTACTCTAGTGTATATGTACTCTAGTGTATATGTGCTCTAGTGTACATGTACTCTAGTGTATATGTACTCTAGTGTATATGTACTCTAGTGTATATGTACTCTAGTGTTCATGTACTCTAGTGTATATGTGCTCTAGTGTATATGTACTCTAGTGTATATGTGCTCTAGTGTATATGTACTCTAGTGTATATGTACTCTAGTGTATATGTGCTCCAGTGTATATGTACTCTAGTGTATATGTACTCTAGTGTATATGTGCTCTAGTGTATATGTACTCTAGTGTATATGTACTCTAGTGTATATGTGCTCTAGTGTATATGTGCTCTAGTGTATATGTACTCTAGTGTATATGTGCTCTAGTGTATATGTACTCTAGTGTATATGTGCTCTAGTGTATATGTACTCTAGTGTATATGTGCTCTAGTGTATATGTGCTCTAGTGTACATGTACTCTAGTGTACATGTACTCTAGTGTATATGTACTCTAGTGTATATGTACTCTAGTGTATATGTGCTCTAGTGTACATGTACTCTAGTGTACATGTACTCTAGTGTATATGTACTCTAGTGTATATGTACTCTAGTGTATATGTACTCTAGTGTATATGTGCTCTAGTGTATATGTGCTCTAGTGTACATGTACTCTAGTGTACATGTACTCTAGTGTATATGTACTCTAGTGTATATGTACTCTAGTGTATATGTGCTCTAGTGTACATGTACTCTAGTGTACATGTACTCTAGTGTATATGTACTCTAGTGTATATGTACTCTAGTGTATATGTACTCTAGTGTACATGTACTCTAGTGTATATGTGCTCTAGTGTATATGTACTCTAGTGTACATGTACTCTAGTGTATATGTACTCTAGTGTATATGTACTCTAGTGTATATGTACTCTAGTGTACATGTACTCTAGTGTATATGTACTCTAGTGTATATGTACTCTAGTGTATATGTACTCTAGTGTACATGTACTCTAGTGTATATGTGCTCTAGTGTATATGTACTCTAGTGTATATGTACTCTAGTGTACATGTACTCTAGTGTATATGTACTCTAGTGTACATGTACTCTAGTGTATATGTACTCTAGTGTACATGTACTCTAGTGTATATGTGCTCTAGTGTATATGTACTCTAGTGTATATGTACTCTAGTGTACATGTACTCTAGTGTATATGTGCTCTAGTGTATATGTACTCTAGTGTATATGTACTCTAGTGTACATGTACTCTAGTGTATATGTGCTCTAGTGTATATGTACTCTAGTGTATATGTACTCTAGTGTATATGTGCTCTAGTGTATATGTGCTCTAGTGTATATGTGCTCTAGTGTACATGTACTCTAGTGTATATGTACTCTAGTGTATATGTACTCTAGTGTATATGTACTCTAGTGTACATGTACTCTAGTGTATATGTGCTCTAGTGTACATGTACTCTAGTGTACATGTACTCTAGTGTATATGTACTCTAGTGTATATGTACTCTAGTGTATATGTACTCTAGTGTATATGTACTCTAGTGTACATGTACTCTAGTGTATATGTGCTCTAGTGTACATGTACTCTAGTGTACATGTACTCTAGTGTATATGTACTCTAGTGTACATGTACTCTAGTGTATATTTACTCTAGTGTATATGTGCTCTAGTGTACATGTACTCTAGTGTACATGTACTCTAGTGTATATGTACTCTAGTGTATATGTACTCTAGTGTATATGTACTCTAGTGTACATGTACTCTAGTGTATATGTGCTCTAGTGTACATGTACTCTAGTGTACATGTACTCTAGTGTATATGTACTCTAGTGTACATGTACTCTAGTGTATATGTACTCTAGTGTACATGTACTCTAGTGTATATGTACTCTAGTGTACATGTACTCTAGTGTACATGTACTCTAGTGTATATGTGCTCTAGTGTATATGTACTCTAGTGTACATGTACTCTAGTGTATATGTACTCTAGTGTACATGTACTCTAGTGTATATGTACTCTAGTGTACATGTACTCTAGTGTACATGTACTCTAGTGTATATGTGCTCTAGTGTATATGTACTCTAGTGTACATGTACTCTAGTGTACATGTACTCTAGTGAACATGTACTCTAGTGTATATGTACTCTAGTGTACATGTACTCTAGTGTACATGTACTCTAGTGTACATGTACTCTAGTGTATATGTACTCTAGTGTACATGTGCTTTCTCAGTGCATTATACATATCCTCTAGTCAATATGTGCTGTAACAGTGTATTGTACTTGTACTAAACGTATATTAGTTCTAAAGAACTAGTGAAACATTTCCTTAGAAGTGTACATAAGTGTACATAAGTGTACATAAGTGTTATTTTCAAAAATTAAAAGTGTTCAGGGGAGGGTGTGAACTCGCGGCAGATACTTTGCTCTTAGAGACTGTAAATAAATCATTTATAAAACTGATAAGTTGATAACTGAGACATTCGGGTAATGATTATAGGAATCTTTATCTGTGGAAAGGTTACGTCAGGTCAGCGTTTTCTTCAGTGTAATACAGAAAATAATGGTGGAAGTTAAGGAGGAGGAGTTTGAGGTAATCAGTCCCTTAGCTTTGATGTATTTAGTCCAACAGTCTTGATTTAAGATTGATGAATTCCAGGCTGAGGGATTGATTACCTCAAACTCCTCATCTTTCACCGTTCTTCTCTGTACTAGACTGACGAAACCACTGGCTGGCGAAACGTCACCAGAATCAAGATCCCCAGATTGTGGTCTAATCAGGGAAGAGAAACGCAAATCTGAATCGCTGGAACATTCATTTACATTTATCATAGACGAATGTTGGGGGAACTGAATGATTCTGGTTGAATGTTTTGATCAATGAGTCATTTCCGTAACATTTGGGTATCTTAATTCTGGAATGAAGATACTCGAGTGTCTAATTTACCAACTTGTCGGGTTTTTTTTAAACCATTTATATAGAACACTGTAATTATTTACACTGATTATGGAGGTCCTGCTGCTGGTTCAGCACCAGTGTTGCAAGGAGATAAAGGAGTGGTTTAATATCAGTGTTACAGGGAGGTAATGGAGTGGTTTAATATCAGTGTTACAGGGAGGTAAAGGAGTGGTTTAATATCAGTGTTACAGGGAGGTAAAGGAGTGGTTTAATATCAGTGTTACAGGGAGGTAAAGGAGTGGTTTAATATCAGTGTTACAGGGAGGTAAAGGAGTGGTTTAATATCAGTGTTACAGGGAGGTAATGGAATGGTTTAATATCAATGTTACAGTGAGGTAATGGAATGGTTTAATATCAATGTTACAGGGAGGTAATGGAGTGGTTTAATATCAATGTTATAAGGAGGTATTGGAGTGGTTTAACATCAGTGTTACAGGGAGGTAATGGAGTGGTTTAATATCAGTGTTACAGGGAGGTAATGGAGTGGTTTAACATCAGTGTTACAGGGAGGTAATGGAATGGTTTAATATCAATGTTACAGGGAGGTAATGGAATGGTTTAATATCAATGTTACAGGGAGGTAATGGAGTGGTTTAATATCAATGTTATAAGGAGGTATTGGAGTGGTTTAACATCAGTGTTACAGGGAGGTAATGGAGTGGTTTAACATCAGTGTTACAGGGAGGTAATGGAATGGTTTAATATCAATGTTACAGGGAGGCAATGGAGTGGTTTAATGTTAATGTTACAAGGAGGTAATGGAGTGGTTTAACATCAATGTTACAGGGAGGCAATGGAGTGGTTTAATATCAATGTTACAGGGAGGTAATGAAGTGGTTTAACATCAATGTTACAGGGAGGCAATGGAGTGGTTTAATATCAATGTTTTATTTATTTATTTATTTATTTATTTATTATAAATTTGAGCACACATACAGAGGTACAAAAAAATACAGATAAGAGCAGCATGCCAAAGCCACTTATACTATGCATAGCATTACGGGCTGGCTTAAAATTAACTTAAGATTAACTAAGCAATGATGAAATCAGTGATAAAACATTAATGTAAACAGATTACTATAAAGCACAAGTGAGTATTACAAAGACAGGTCATATGGTTGCATTCAGTCATATGAAGGATTCTGTTAGGTAGTGTTAGGTAATGTTACAGGGAGATAATGGAATGGTTTAACATCAATGTTACAGGGAGGCAATGGAGTGGTTTAATATCAATGTTACAGGGAGATAACAGAGAGAACGAATGTAAAAGGAGCTCGCGAAATCGTAAAAACACGAATGTAAACAAACCATGGTACGTGTGGAGTTAGAACCCATGCCGAGGTTAACGACTCATTCGCCATGGGTTCTAACCCCACCCGTTCCATGGTTTGTAAAGGAAAGATAAACTAATTGATGATAACAGAAGTCTCAAGCAGAGATTAAAGATTGTGGAGCCGGTGATTACCATATTACGTAAGTTATTACGGTTATTACGTAAGGAAGAATACCACGAAGACCGTAGAGACGAATTAAAGACAGAAGTACACGTAATGGATATCGTATCGTTCTTATAAGGTAAAGATGCTTACTGCTGTATTTACGACCTCTTGGCCGAAGAGGAGAGAACAACCCTGGAGAATAGAGTTGCTAGTTATTGGGGAGACTCAGGAGTAAACTTAGTTTACCTACTTGAGCTCGGAGGGAATTTAGTTTGCCTGAAGTCCTAGGAGTCAAGTAGTTCGATTGTTAGGGCACTCAACTCAAGCATTGAGGTTCGGGGCTCGATCCTCGGTACGGGTGGAAACATAAGGATGTGTTTCCTTAAGACATCTGCTGTCCATGTTCACCTAGTAGTAATAGGTACCTGGGTGTTAGTCAACTGGTGTGGGTCGCATCCTGGGACAAACCTGACCTAATTTGCGGGAAATGCTCTGCTTAACAAGCGGCTTTCTAGAGTAATATGTCATTGATGTCAGCTATGGTCTGTATACCTTGTACATGTACTTGTAGAAATAGAGGTATTATTATTATTATTATTATTATTATTATTATTATTATTATTATTATTATTATTATTATTATTATTATTATTATTATTATTATTATAAGAACATAAGAACGAAGGAACACTGCAGAAGGCCTACTGGCCCATGCGAGGCAGGTCCAAGTCTCCTACCGGCTTAAGCCAATGCACCCAACCTAGTCAGGTCAGGTCACATTGACTTAAGGGAGGAACACGGCAACCGACCTGGTAGCACAAGCTATCAGGTCTAACTCACACCCACCCACATCCACTCATGTATTTATCCAACCTATTTTTAAAGCTACACAACGTTCTTGCCTCTATTATTATTATTATTATTATTATTATTATTATTATTATTATTATTATTATTATTATTATTATTATTATGCATTGTTTATTATTATTATCATTATTATTATCATTATTATTATTATTATTATTATTATTATTATTATTATTATTATTATTATTATTATTATTATTATTATTATTATCATCATAAGGATTTATCTAGCTGCTGCTCAAGAGTTATAAGAACATAAGAATGAAGGAACTCTGCAGAAGGCCTACTGATCCATATAAGGCAAGTCCTTGTCAAGTTTATATGCCAAACTTTGTACTGGCATCAATGATGAATTAGACACATGTACAACATCTGGGTATCTTTATTCTGTAGACGTTTCTCCCACCAGTGGCTTTATCAATGCGGTACAGAAGATTGGCGGTGTAAAATTAGGATCAGGCTGGTTAGACAGATGGCTTTCGGTGACATGATGTGAGTCCACCATGACATTCGATTATTTAAGGTGAGTCATAGAGGAGAGGTGAGCTTTACAGATATAAAAAAATATACATGTACATGTAAATAACCCGTACATAGGAGAGAGAAGCTAACGGCTTCGCTTCGGTCTGGCTTGGTTCATTTACAAGCCACACTTGTAAATGGTCACCCTTGTAAATGGTCCAGGTTGACCCGGAACGTCGTTGTAAGCTTCTATTTCCTATGTGCGGGTTATTTGTGTATTGTTCCAGGCAATGTATCGTGCCTTTGTGTTCTTAAAAAAAACAGAAAGACAACGAGTCGTAGGCTGATGGGAGTCTGGTGAAGGTTATAGAGTTGGTTTTAGCAACAGAGAATTTGAAACCATGTGAAATGGCCTCAGTAGGGTATGCAATCTGTAGTTTAAAGAATTAGACACATGTGCAATATCTTGTCGGTACTTTCCACATTTATGTACAACAATCTGGAGAATGTTGTAGGTGGCAGGTTCTAGTCAGTAGTCCCAACCTGCATAGGCAGTATCATTCCCACTGCTCATCCCTCTGGGGAGAACAGAGGGAATCCCACTGATAACAAGCAGGAATAGGGAGGTCCCAAGGACACCACCTAGCGCTATGTCTTCGACTTTTTCAAAATTCCGAGAAAGGCCATTAGTCACCCAAACACTGATGTGTCTCCCTGGGAGAAAATCTTTGGGGGAAAGTTAGAGTTAGCTTCGGAGGCTTGACGTTTGAGATGATGAGATACTTGTATATCAGGAAACACTTGTCCTCTTTCCTGACAAACCTTACCTAACCTTACTATATACTTGACTCTGCTTCTGACAAGTCCCTCACAAACCCGACTCATCACAACTCATATGTGCTACTGTTCCTTGAGTGAAACACTCGTGCAACATTTGGGTATTTTTACTGTGGAAGTGTTTCGCCAGCCAGTGGCTTCATTAGTCCAATACTGATAAGAACGGTGGAAGATGAGGAGTTTAAGGTGGTCAGTCACTCAGCCTGGAGTCGTTGTGTTCAGTCCATCGTTTTGATAAAAGTACAGCATATGCGCATATACTGAAGACAAGTGAGATGTAGCAGTTGGAGGCGGCGCCACTGGTGAAAAAATCCGCTAGTGGAAGTCAGCAAGAGTTGAAGACTTCCATACATCACGATGCCAAGATACTGTTGTGTCTGACAAGTCTCATTTATCAATTTGTCGGTTTTCTAAACCATTTATATAATAATCGCAGTAAAAGGCCGTTGGAGGAAAGATCTTTTCTAAAACCAAGTTGATGACAGGAAAATGGCAACTTCACCTCTCCAAATACCGTGAGGCATTTTTTTTTTTTTTGATTAGCACCTCTAATAACTTACAAATATTGCTAGTAAGATATACGGACCTTTTATTAGATAGTTCTTGTCCTGAAATGGGAGAAATCGATAAAAGGTCACAGTTGTAACTAATGCTACATTTTATTTTCTCGTAGAGTAAAAGGCCTTCGGTCCATATCTGATTAAAAACGTTTAAGAGAAAGACTGATGGACGTAAGTGTTGTAAGAGGTGAATATTTACATCCTCGGGTCTGACGCTCATAAGTCTGCACTCAGTTTTGATGTAGAGGAGGCGTTCCATGGTTCGTTCTTCATGCGATGTGAAGTCCAAACCATATCACGGACGGAGTTAGAACCGGCGGTTCTAACCCTCCCGTGGCAAGGTTTGTTTGCAACCGTGTCATTGCGATTTCGTGAGTCATGTGAAGTTCAGTTGGACAGACTCCTACTCGTTATTTGAAAGGAGAAAACAGGGGTAAATGTAAGTCTTCGAAAACGCAAAGAGAATGTTGCTTAGTTGATGTGGCGACTACATCAGGATCCGCTACTTTTCACCCACAAGTATTAGGACTTGTGCAGCATCCGGGAATGTTGCACAAGCGTACAACGTTCTCATATACTGCACGAGTGTCTCATTCTTCATTTTCTCCAGACAGCTCACAGCCAGTTAGACCGCTTGCTCTTCGTAATTACCCGAAGCGCAAGCGCCCTCCTTCACTTATAGGTCACAAACGGTCTCTATGTTGAGACTGATGAGATTAGGACACATGTGCAACATCTGGGTATCTTTATTGTAGACGTTTCGCCATCCAGTGGCTTTATCAATACAAATTCTAGGACATAACTTGAAGACAGTAGAACTATGTACAGAAGATGAGGTAATCAGACTGTCATGGCGGTGTCCCAGAGCCAAACACTCAAGGAACTGATTGGTCAATAACATACCTTTGCTACACTTAGGAATGATAATTTACCCATAATAAAGGTACCCAAGTATTCGGTATTGCATTCCATCAGTATATTACAAACCTAAAACTGTCCGTGAACATTTCGGAAATTACCAAGGGATACGTTTCTGCAGATGGTTACGTGAGGTTCAAGGGATAACAAGAGTTGCAGCAGACACGAGAGTTGATGGAGATATTGTATCTTATAGCTTGTTTATGGAGAAATTAGGAGGATGAGGACAAGGAGTATAAGTTGTGTACTTTAGAAATACCAGAGTTCAAACACTAGCACATATTTTTTAGAAAACGTTTCGCTCCTGGGACCATAATCGCCTCACATAAGTGATCAAGGTCTCAGGAGCGAAACGTTTTCTAATAAATGCTTCCTAGTGTTTTATCAGTGTCTTTTTAAACCAGTTTGTTGGAATAAATTACCAAAATACACAAATAACCCGCACATAGAAGAGAGGAGCTAACGACGACGTTTCGGTCCGACCTGGACTTTGTAAACGGTCCAAGTCGGACCGAAATGTCGTCGTAAGCTCCTCTCTATGTGCGGGAGGAAAAATATTTAATAATTATGGGGTAATGCCGGGCTGTGGCTCGTACGTTGGTTTGCGTGCATCCAGCAGTAACAGCCTGGTTGATCAGGCTCTGATCCACCAGGAGGCCTGGTCACAGACCGGGCCTCTGACCCCCGGAACTCTCTCCAGGTAAACTCCAGGTAATGGTCGCTATCACTATTCTATATCTGACAATACTGGTATAATTTCCAAGAATGTGGCATTTTATTTCTGAAACGTATCAGCTTGACAAAGCTCCTGGTGAGCGAAACGTTGTCCATGTATCCTTTAACCAAATAACATCATGTGTGACTGTCCTAATGAATTCGTGGACTGAGGAACAACATAGAGAAATTCCAGAAACAATGTCTTAATCTAATCCAGATTTGAAGACTGGTTGACAAATAGCAACGCTCTTCTTGCCGAATAAGGCAAACCAAAATTTGTGTATGTAATAATTTCGCAAAAATCATTCTGAACCTAAAGAAAAAAATATATTTCATTGTGTTTCTTTATTATTAATTTATTGTAAACTTGTCTAAAATATATTTAGTTGGATTAGGCTAAATTAATTGCGTGCTACAATAAGGTTAGGTAAATTTTCTAAGGTTCTTTTGGTACAAAATTATTAATTTTTACATTAACATAAATGAAAAAAATATATCTTTAAACGTATAAGAGAAAATTTTAGAAAGTTCTTGCTAATGGAACAATTATCCTATTCGGCACTACATATTTATATATATATCACATGTACATGATACGTATTTAATAAGATAAGATATATTATGGTTGAGCATAAGGGTGGCAGCTGCTCAGGGTGAAGAATGTGACGGTATACCAGAAGAGCCGACAATTTTCTCCTTACACGCCTTATCGCTGGTACGAGGCTGGCCATAGTGGTGGTCCAGGAGGGGCCCGGGTGTGGCCGGGCGTGGCCCTGGGGTGGTCTGAAGGTGGAAAGAAGTGTGGCCAGAGAGGTGGGCCAGGAATGGTCTGAGAAGAACCAGAGACGTAGTCTGAAAGTTAGGATGAAGGTTTGCAAAAGGTCCGGGATTATCAAGAAAGTGATGGTGGCCCAAATATGGGCGAAAATGGCCCAAATATGGACCAAATGTGGCCTAAATACAGAATACATGAAAAAAACCAGGTCCAAATTTCAGATAAAGATAAACCGATTGTAGCCATGATATATCCGATTATTATCACGCAAAAACCCAACATGGCCCAAAACTTTGGCCTAAAAGGAGGCCCAAAATTGGACCAAGCATGAGAGTAAGGTGTCCCAGTGCTTCTAAGTGCGCCTCCTGGCTGGCCGGAAGGGAGATTACCCTTCCATGCATAATATTTCCATTGTAAAACTTCCTGCTTTAAGGGAGCATACTTTCCATACAACCCGTGTTGAATACAGGAGAGGAAGGCAGGGAGGAAGGCAGGGAGGAAGGCAGGGGCCCGGGTCAGTGAGGCGAGCGGGAGGGAAGGAAGGAAGGAAGGAAGGAAGGGAGGGAGGGAGGAAGGAAGGAAGGAAGGAAGGGAGGGAGGGAGGAAGGTAGGAAGAAAGGAAGGTAGGATGGCTGGGGCCCGGGTCAGTGAGGCGAGACGGAGGGAAGGAAGGAAGGTAGGAAGGGAGGAAGGAACGAAGGAACGAAGGAAAGAAGGAAGAGAGGAAGGAAGGAAAGAAGGGAGGAGGGAAGGAATAAAGGAAGGGAGGAAGGAAGGAAAGAAGGAAGGGAGGAAGGAAGGAAGGAAGGAAGGGAGGGAGGGAGGGAGGGAGGAAGGAAGGAAGGGAGGAAGGAAGGAAGGGAGGGAGGAAGGAAGGAAGGAAGGAAGGGAGGGAGGAAGGAAGGAAGGAAGGGAGGGAGGAAGGAAGGAAGGAAGGAAGGGAGGGAGGAAGGAAGGGAGGGAGGGAGGAAGGAAGGAAGGGAGGGAGGAAGGAAGGAAGGAAGGAAGGGAGGGAGGGAGGGAGGAAAGAAGGAAGGGAGGGAGGAAGGGAGGGAGGGAGGGAGGGAGGGAGAGGAGGAAGGAAGGAAGGAAGGAAGGGAGGGAGGGAGGGAGGAGGAAGGGAGGGAGGAGGAAGGAAGGGAGGGAGGAAGGAAGGAAGGGAGGGAGGAAGGAAGGGAGGGAGGAAGGAAGGAAGGGAGGGAGGAAGGAAGGAAGGGAGGGAGGAAGGAAGGAAGGCAGGGAGGAAGGAAGGAAGGCAGGAAGGAAGGAAGGGAGGGAGGAAGGAAGGGAGGGAGGAAGGAAGGAAGGGAGGGAGGAAGGAAGGGAGGGAGGAAGGAAGGAAGGGAGGGAGGAAGGAAGGAAGGGAGGGAGGAAGGAAGGAAGGAAGGGAGGAAGGGAGGGAGGAAGGAAGGAAGGGAGGGAGGAAGGAAGGGAGGGAGGAAGGAAGGAAGGGAGGGAGGAAGGAAGGGAGGGAGGAAGGAAGGAAGGGAGGGAGGAAGGAAGGAAGGGAGGGAGGAAGGAAGGGAGGAAGGAAGGGAGGGAGGAAGGAAGGAAGGGGTGGGGGAAGGAAGGGAGGGAGGGAGGGAGGGAGGAAGGAAGGAAGGGAGGGAGGAAGGAAGGGAGGGAGGAAGGAAGGGAGGGAGGTAGGAAGGAAGGGAGGGAGGAAGGAAGGGAGGGAGAAGGAGGAAGGAAGGGAGGAAGGAAGGGAGGGAGGAAGGAAGGAAGGGAGGGAGGAAGGAAGGGAGGGAGGGAGGAAGGAAGGGAGGAAGGGAGGAAGGGAGGAAGGAAGGAAGGGAGGGAGGGAGGAAGGAAGGGAGGGAGGAAGGAAGGGAGGGAGGAAGGAAGGGAGGGAGGGAGGAAGGAAGGAAGGGAGGGAGGAAGGAAGGGAGGAAGGAAGGAAGGGAGGGAGGAAGGAAGGGAGGGAGGGGGAAGGAAGGGAGGGAGGGAGGAAGGAAGGGAGGGAGGGAGGAAGGAAGGGAGGGAGGGAGGAAGGAAGGGAGGGAGGAAGGAAGGGAGGGAGGAAGGAAGGGAGGGAGGAAGGAAGGAAGGGAGGGAGGAAGGAAGGGAGGGAGGAAGGAAGGGAGGTAGGGAGGAAGGAAGGAAGGGAGGGAGGAAGGAAGGAAGGGAGGGAGGGAGGGAGGAAGGGAGGGAGGAAGGAAGGGAGGGAGGAAGGAAGGGAGGGAGGGAGGGGGGAAGAAAGGGAGGGAGGAAGGAAGGAAGGGAGGGAGGAAGGAAGGGAGGGAGGAAGGAAGGAAGGGAGGAAGGAAGGGAGGGAGGAAGGAAGGGAGGGAGGGAGGAAGGAAGGGAGGGAGGGAGGAAGGAAGGGAGGGAGGGAGGAAGGAAGGAAGGAAGGAAGGAAGGAAGGGAGGAAGGAAGGAAGGGAGGGAGGAAGGAAGGAAGGGAGGGAGGAAGGAAGGGAGGGAGGAAGAGAGAACTTTATGCAATATGATGCTATTATTATTATTATTATAAATGCGGCGAAAAGGCATTGGAAAATAAGTAGAATTTATGAGATAATGCACCTGTGACAGATGGTGTGTTTGACAGATGGTGCGTTTGACAGATGGTGCGTTTGACAGATGGTGCGTTTGACAGATGGTGCGTTTGACAGATGGTGCGTTTGACAGATGGTGCGTTTGACAGATGGTGCGTTTGACAGATGGTGCGTTTGACAGATGGTGCGTTTGACAGATGGTGTGTTTGACAGATGGTGCGGTTGACAGATGGTGCGTCTTTGGACAGAGGGCGCTGTTTGACAGATGGTGCGTTTGACAGATGGGTGCGTTTGACAGAGGTGCAGGTTTGACAGATGGTGCGTTTGACAGATGGTGCGTTTGACAGATGGCGCGTTTTGACAGATGGGTGCGTTTGACAGATGGTGCGTTTCGACAGATGGTGCGTTTGACAGATGGTGCGTTTCGGACGGATGGTGCGTTTCGACAGACGGTGCGTGACAGATGGTGCGTTTGACAGATGGTGCGTTTGACAGATGGTGCGTTTGACAGATGGTGCGTTTGACAGATGGTGCGTTTGACAGATGGTGCGTTTGACAGATGGTGCGTTTCGACAGATGGTGCGTTTGACAGATGCGTTTGACAGATGGTGCGTTTGACAGATGGTGCGTCGACAGATGGCGCGCTTTGACAGATGGTGCGTTTGACTGGACGGTGCGTTTGACAGATGGTGCGTTTGACAGATGGTGCCTGACAGATGGTGCGTCGCCTGACAGATGGTGCGTTTGACAGATGGCGCGCTTTGACAGATGGTGCGTTTGACAGATGGTGCGTTTGACAGACGGTGCGTTTGGACAGATGGTGCGCTCGACAGATGGTGCGTCTGACAGATGGCGCGCTCTGACAGACGGCGAAGCCTTTGGACAGATGGTGCTGTCGGACAGATGGTGCGTTTGACGGATGGTGCGTTTGGACAGATGGTGCGTCGGACAGATGGTGCGCTTTGGACAGATGGTGCGTTTGACAGATGGTGCGTTTGACATGATGGCGTTTGTTGGACAGATGGTGCGTTTGACAGATGGTGCGTTTGACGGATGGTGCGTTTGACAGATGGTGCGTTTGACAGATGGTGCGTTTGGACAGATGGTGCGTTGACAGATGGTGCGCCTTTGACAGATGGTGAGTTTGACAGATGGTGCGTTTGACAGATGGTGCGTTTGACTGATGGTGCGTTTGACCGATGGTGCGTTTGACTGATGGTGCGTTTGACAGATGGTGCGTTTGGACAGATGGTGCGTGACAGATGGTGCGTTTGACAGATGGTGCGTTTGACATGACGGTTTGCTTACAGATGGTGCGTTTGACAGATGGTGCGTTTGACAGATGGTGCGTATGACGGATGGTGCGTTTGACGGATGGTGCGTTTCGGATTTGGATGGTGCTTTGACGGATGGTGCGTTTGACGGATGGTGTGCTTTGACGGATGGTGTGCTTGACGGATGGTGGTGCTTGACAGATGGTGCGTTTGACGGATGGTGTGCTTGACGGATGGTGTGCTTGACGGATGGTGCGCTTTGACGGATGGTGTGCTTGACTTGGATGGTGTGCTTGACGGATGGTGTGCTTGACAGATGGTGCGTTTGACGGATGGTGTGCTTGACGGATGGTGTGCTTGGATTTGGATGGTGCGTTTGACGGATGGTGCGTTTGACAGATGGTGCGTTTGACAGATGGTGCGTTTGACAGATGGTGCGTTTGACAGATGGTGCGTTTGACAGATGGTGCGTTTGACAGATGGTGCGTTTGACAGATGGTGCGTTTGACAGATGGTGCGTTTGACGGATGGTGTGCTTGACGGATGGTGTGCTTGACGGATGGTGCGTTTGACGGATGGTGTGCTTGACGGATGGTGTGCTTGACGGATGGTGCGTTTGACAGATGGTGCGTTTGACGGATGGTGTGCTTGACGGATGGTGTGCTTGACGGATGGTGCGTTTGACGGATGGTGCGTTTGACGGATGGTGCGTTTGACGGATGGTGCGTTTGACAGATGGTGCGTTTGACAGATGGTGCGTGGACAGATGGTGGCGTTTGACGGATGGTGCGTTTGACGGATGGCGCGTTTGACGGATGGTGCGTTTGACGGATGGCGCGTGACAGATGGTGCGCCTGGACAGATGGTGCGTTTGACAGATGGTGCGTTTGACAGATGGTGCGTTTGACAGATGGTGCGTTTGACAGATGGTGCGTTTGACAGATGGTGCGTTTGACGGATGGTGCGTTTGACGGATGGTGCGTTTGACGGATGGTGCGTTTGACGGATGGTGCGTTTGACGGATGGTGTGCTTGACGGATGGTGTGCTTGACGGATGGTGTGCTTGACAGATGGTGCGTTTGACGGATGGTGTGCTTGACGGATGGTGTGCTTGACGGATGGTGCGTTTGACGGATGGTGTGCTTGACGGATGGTGTGCTTGACGGATGGTGTGTTCGAGTGGTGCGTTTGACGGATGGTGTGCTTGACGGATGGTGTGCTTGACGGATGGTGCGTTTGACGGATGGTGTGTCGGACGGATGGTGTGCTTTGACTGGATGGTGCGTTTGATAGATGGTGCAAGTTTGACAGATGGTGCGTTTGACAGATGGTGCGTTTGACAGATGGTGCGTTTGACAGATGGTGCGTTTGACAGATGGTGCGTTTGACGGATGGTGTGCTTGACGGATGGTGTGCTTGACGGATGGTGCGTTTGACGGATGGTGCGTTTGATTTGGATGGTGTGCTTGACGGATGGTGCGTTTGACAGATGGGTGCGTTTGACGATGGTGTGCTTGACGGATGGTGTGCTTGACGGATGGTGCGTTTGACGGATGGTGCGTTTGACGGATGGGTGCGATTTGACGGATGTGCTTGACTTGGATGGTGTGCTTGACGGATGGTGTGCCGACAGATGGTGCGTTTGACGGATGGTGTGCTTGACGGATGGTGTGCTTGACGGATGGTGCGTTTGACGGATGGTGTGCTTGACGGATGGTGTGCTTGACGGATGGTGTGCTTGACAGATGGTGCGTTTGACGGATGGTGTGCTTGACGGATGGTGTGCTTGACGGATGGTGCGTTTGACGGATGGTGTGCTTGACGGATGGTGTGCTTGACGGATGGTGCGTTTGACAGATGGTGCGTTTGACAGATGGTGCGTTTGACAGATGGTGCGTTTGACAGATGGTGCGTTTGACAGATGGTGCGTTTGACAGATGGTGCGTTTGACGGATGGTGCGTTTGACGGATGGTGCGTTTGACGGATGGTGTGTTTGACGGATGGTGTGTATTACAAAAAAAGTAATTTCTAAAAGATAAAGATGGTAAGATTTACTCCTTTTGTAATAAAGAGTTCGGGATACATAAATACACACATTAAAATCAATTAATCTTTAATCAACTAAAAATCAACTTTCTTTGGTCTAGAGGTATTTGAACTATGATATATAATATGTACATGTTACCATAATAAATTATAATCAGCATTTTACTAAAATAATAAATAATTCATAACCCTACACAGGGTACAACTCTTGACACTACTGTGTCACTATATATATATATATATATATATATATATATATATATATATATATATATATATATATATATATATATATATATATATATATATATATATATATATCTATGCTAAAATAATAAATTATAAATAACATTTGTATAATAATAAATTACAATCAACTGCTTCTCACGACACGAGACCAGTCACATGACACTATTCAGTGTACACTACAACCAGGCCATCTTCAGTGTCCCACGACACCCTTTTCATCTCAGTGTTCCACTACGGTCCTGTGCATATCTCAGTGTTCCACTCCATCATACGTTCCTAAGTGTCACACTACGGTCCTGGCCCAGTTCAGTGTAACACTCCAACCTTTTCTTCATGTAATGTCCCACCAAACAGCATCTGATGATTCCGGCCCACAGTTGACCAGCGTAGACGGTTAGTCCGCAGACATCACCGGTAGTCCAGTAAATCCTCTCCAAAGCCGGTTGACACACCGCTAGCCGAACACTATGCTGCAAGCTCACTGAATGCGGCCGTCAAGTAACTGAGGCCAACAGACTCAGTGAGCTGCGGTGAGCGGTTCTTCTAACGCCAGTAGATAAGTACGATTAGGTGGTCAGGTACCTGCGTAGATGCGTATCCTGAGGCGCTCAGGTACATACTGTTACTAAAGCCAGTAGACTGTACCCAGGTGGTCAGGTACCTACTGCTTAGATGTGCACCGTGAGGCACTCCCAGAACTTACTGCTCCTAAAGGCCGGCTCAGCAGCCCCACATTGGGTTTCATGACGTACCCAGTGGTACTGCCGGCCGGCAGGTTAACTATTTAACCGCTAGTTTGGCAGGGGGCCGCAACAGTGTGCTTGACGGATGGTGTGTTTGACGGATGGTGTGTTTGACGGATGATATGTTTGACGGATGGTGTGTTTGACGGATGGTGTGTTTGGCAGATGGTGTGTTTGACAGATGGTGTGTTTGACGGATGGTGTGTTTGACGGATGGTGTGTTTGACAGATGGTGTGTTTGACGGATGGTGTGTTTGACAGATGGTGTGTTTGACAGATGGTGTGTTTGACAGATGGTGTGTTTGACGGATGGTGTGTTTGACGGATGGTGTGTTTGACAGATGGTGTGTTTGACAGATGGTGTGTTTGACGGATGGTGTGTTTGACAGATGGTGTGCTTGACGGATGGTGTGTTTGACGGATGGTGTGTTTGACAGATGGTATGTTTGACAGATGGTGTGTTTGACAGATGGTGTGTATGACAGATGGTGTGTTTGACAGATGGTGTGTTTGACAGATGGTGTGTTTGACAGATGGTGTGTTTGACGGATGGTGTGTTTGACAGATGGTGTGTTGGACAGATGGTATTTTTGACAGATGGTATGTTTGGCAGATGGTATGTTTGGCAGATGGTGTGTTTGACAGATGGTGTGTTTGACAGATGGTGTGTTTGACAGATGGTGTGTTTGACAGATGGGGTGTTTGACGGATGGTGTGTTTGACAGATGTTGTGTTGGACAGATGGTATTTTTGACAGATGGCATAGGTTTGGTAGACGGTGGCGAGACAGATGTTGTTGGCCTTGACAGATGGTGTGTGACAGATTGTGTCGGACAGATGTGGTGTGGTGTGGATAGATGGGGTGTTTCACGGATGGTGTGTTTGACAGATGTTGTGTTGACAGGATGGTGGGCTTTTGACAGATGGTGTGACTTGGATGGTGTGGTGTAGATGTCAGAGTGGACAGATGGCATTTTTGACAGATGGTATGTTTGGCAGATGGTATTTTTGACAGATGGTATTTTTGACAGATGGTATGTTTGGCAGATGGTGTGTTTGGCAGATGGTGTGTTTGGCAGATGGTGTTTTAGTTCAGTAAGAAAAGATGTACCCAAGAATGGGCAGACAGTGTACCTGGAGTACACCTGGAGAGTGTTCCGGGGGTCAACGGCCCCAAGGTCCAGTCCTAGACCAGGCGTACTGCTGGGTCAGGGCCTGATCAACAAGGCTGTTACTGCTGGCCCCAAGTAATCCTACGTACGAACCACAGCCCGGCTGGTCAGGTAGTGACTTTAGGTGCCTGTCCAGCCAGGGGTCTATTGGTAATTACCCTCCACAGTTCCTTTGTAGAGAAAATGGGAACAGAAGAGGGTAGAAATATCCCCATTAAATGCTAGGTAGAGTTATTAAGTGTCCCGTAGCTTGGTTGGTAGGGCACTCAGTTCACACACTGGCGTTGTGGTTCGATCACCGGTACGGGTGAAAACATTAGGACTTGTTTCATTAAAATCCCTGCTGTCCAAGTTCATCTGGCAGTAAAATAGGTACCTGGATGTTAGTGGACTGGTGTGGGTCGCATCCTGGGGACAAAATTGGCCTAATTTGCCCGATATGCTCAGCATAACAAGCGGCTTTCTATATAGTAGTATGTCACTGATGTCAACTATGGTCTGTATACCTTGTACATGTACTTATAGAAATAATAATAATAGTAGTAATAATAATAATAATAATAATAATAATAATAATAATAATAATAATAATAATTATTATTATTATTATTATTATTATTATTATTATTATTATTATTATTATTTAAGAGTTAGTGGTAAGACAAAATGATTGGTTACAGAGGAAGGAGGCTTAAGGAAGGGTAGGGGATGTATCTGCTAAGTATTTACATAAACTTAAGGAACTGTTTGTCTCATTTCTAGATTTAGAAAGATCATCTGATAGGGTGGATAGGGAAGCAATGTGGCAGATGTTGCAAATGTATCAAGTAGGTAGTAGGTTACTGGAAGCAATCAAGAGTTTTCAGAGAGGAGAGAGAGAGAGAGAGAGAGAGGGAGGGAGGGAGAGGATTTTTCTAGCAACAAGGATATGTGATGTCACTCTGGTTGCTTAATGTATTTATGGGTGAAGATGTAACAAGAAATGAATGGTAAGTTGATGGGGAGAGACGTGGGATTAAAAGATGACGAATCTGAGATAAAGTTGTCACAGCTGCACTTTGTCGATGACACAGTTCTTTTGGGAGATTCTGAACAGAAATTGCAAAGGCTGGTCTTTTTCCACCGAGGCAGGGCGAAAGAGAAAGATAGGTAGATAGATAGATAGATAGATAGAGAGAGAGAGAGAGAGAGAGAGAGAGAGAGAGAGAGAGAGAGAGAGAGAGAGAGAGAGAGAGAGAGAGAGAGAGAGAGAGAGAGAGAGAGACAGACAGACAGACAGACAGAGAGACATAGACAGAGAGAGGATAGAGATAGATAGAGAGAGAGAGAGAGAGAGAGAGAGAGAGAGAGAGAGAGAGAGAGAGAGAGAGAGAGAGAGAGAGAGAGAGAGAGAGAGAGAGAGAGAGAGAGAGAGAGAGAGAGAGAGAGAGAGAGAGAGAGAGAGAGAGAGAGAGAGAGAGAGAGAGAGAGAGAGAGAGAGAGAGAGAGAGAGAGAGAGAGAGAGAGAGAAAGCAATAAAAATGTTTTCAAATGAGCTAATGTAGGTAATAGCTTGTCAATAAAGCTAGGGATCCTTAACCTAACCTTGTCAAATCCTGTGTAAAGAGAGAGGGAGAGAGAGAGAGAGAGAGAGGGGGGGGGTCGTAGTGCCAGCACCACAGGCAAGTCATAATAACAAGAGTGGAATTGTTTTGTGTGTGTGAGACAGGCAGAGAGCAGAAGCCTCGTCTGGCCAGCTGCCTTTTGTCTCACCTCGACCCAATAGTGTTATTCTCCTCTATTTGTGCTCTGCTAGAAGATGGTGGTGGTGGCGGTGGTGGTGGTGGTGGTGGTGGTGGTGGTGGTGGTGGTGGTGGTGGTGGTGGTGGTGGTGGTGGTTGCTGTGTAATGGTGGTGGTTTTGTTGTAGTAGTAGCGAGATGATGGTGGCGTAGAGGTGCAGTGGTGGTAGTAGTGATAGTAGTGATGGGGGTGTATGTTGGTGTGGTGGTAGGTGTGTGTGTGTGTGTGTGTGTGTGTGTGTACTCACCTAATTGTAGTTACAGGGGTCGAGACTCAGCTCCTGGCCCCGCCTCTTCACTGAACTCTACTAGGTCCTCTCTCTCCGTGCTCCATGAGCTTTATCATACCTCGTCTTAAAGTTATGTATTGTTCCTGCCTCCTCTACCTCACTTGCTAGGCTATTCCTCTTCCTGACAACTCTGTGACTGAAGAACTACTTCCTTACATCCCTTTGACTCATCTGAGTCTTCAGCTTCCAAGAGTGACCCCTTGTTTCTGTGTCCCCTCTCTAGAACATCTTGTCTCTCTCCACCTTGTCTATTCCACGCAGCATTTTGTATGTCGTTATCATGTCTACCCTAACCCTCCTGTCCTCCAGTGTCGTCAGGCCGATTTCCCTCAACCTTTTTTCGTAGGACATTCCCCTTAGCTCTGGAACTAACCTTGTTGCAAAGATTTGCACTTTCTTTAATTTCTTGACGTGCTTTATCAAGTGCAGGTTCCAAACAGGTGCTGCATACTCCAGTATGGGCCTGACGTACACGGTGTACAGTGTCTTGAACGATTTCTTACTAAGATATCGGAACGCTGTTCTCAGGTTTGCCAGGCGCCCATATGCTGCAGCAATTATCTGGTTGATGTGTGCTTCCGGAGACATGATCAGTGTTATACTCACCCCAAGATATTTCTCCTTGAGTGAGGTTTGCAGTCGTTGGCCACCTAGCCTATACTCTGTCTGCGGTCTTCTTTGCCCTTCTCCGATCTTCATGATTTTGCATTTGGCACGGCTGAATTCGAGAAGCCAGTTGCTGGACCACGTGTCCAGCCTGTCCAGGTCTCTTTGAAGTCCTGCCTGATCCTCATCTGATTTAATTCTCCTCATTAACTTCACATCATCTGCGAAAATGGGCACCTTTGAGTCTATCCCTCCCATCATGTCATTCACATATTCCAAAAATAGCACTGGTCCTAGGACCGACCCCTGTGGGACCCCGCTCGTCACAGGTACCCACTCTGATACCTCATCACGCACCATGACTCGTTGTTGCCTCCCTGTCAGGTATTCTCTGATCCACTCAAGTGCCCTTCCCGTTTTACGCGCCTGATCCTCTAGTTTCTGCACTTATCTCTTGTGAGGAACTGTGTCGAAGGCCTTCTTGCAGTCCAAGAAGATGCAATCCACCCACCCCTCTATCTCGTGTCTTACTTCTGTTACTTTATCATAAAATTCCAGAGGGTTTGTGACACAGGATTTGCCTTCCATGAAATTGTGCTGGTTGTCAAGAATACTTTTGTTCCGTTCCAGGTGCTCCACCACTCTCCTCCTGATAATCTTCTCCATAACTTTGCATACTATACACGTCAGTGACACAGGTCTGTAGTTTAGCGCCTCTTTTCTGTCTCCTTTTTTGAAAATGGGAACTACATTTGCCGTCTTCCATACCTCAGGTAGTTGCCCAGTTTCCAGGGATGTGTTGAAGATTGTGGTTAATGGGACACAGCATTTCTGCTCCCTTTCTAAGGACCCACGGGGAGATGTTGTCCGGTCCCATTGCATTTAAGGTATCAAGGTCACTTAGTGTGTGTGTGTGTGTGTGTGTGTGTGTGTGTGTGTGTGTGTGTGTGTGTGTGTGTGTGTGTGTGTGTGTGTGTACACACCTGGTTTTGGTTGCAGGGGTCGAATCACCGCTCTAGGGAGAGGGTCGAACATTCTTAAACAGTAGCGACGCAACTTAAAATCTTAGAGTGTTCTCAGTAGCACATCCATCAAGTAAAGTATAAAGAATTAAATATTTTCCTCTAGATTTTAACCTCGAAACGCAGTTCAGAGATCTGGTCTGATTTAAAATTATAACAATTTACACATTGCTACACATCATTGTTAGGGAACATGCGTGGCTGGAGTGAGAGATATGGAAGGAACTGTAAAATAAACCCAGTGGAAAGCTGGGGTGCGGTGGGCACACTGGGGGAACACTGTATCAACATTCGTGGCTCCGGATTGTTTAGCATCTTGCAGGAGGATATCGGAGGCGCTGCTGGAACAAGTGTGGAGGTCTTCAAGAGAAAACTGGACATGTATCTTCACCCTGTGCCAGATCAAACAGGCTGTGATGGATATGTGGGTCAACGAACCACCAGCAGCAACAGCCTAGTTGACCAGGTTAACACCAGACGAGCCTGGCCCATGGCCGGGTTCCGAGAGTAGAAAGACTCTCAAAACTTAACAAAGGTAAAGGTGTATATCCTTGCAAATTGATCACACAGTTCCTCTGTTTATTTTATTAATGATAAATAAGACACCCAAAATTATATCGCTGTTACTGTGTTCACTGTTAATATTTAGTAATAAATCCAAGTGTTCTCCTGTTAACTCTTTTGGGGCCTAATTCCTAGACCTTCTGTGTATCCATATGTTCTTGTGCTACCATCCATAGGATGGATATGAGGTGCAAATTCGGGTGTCCTCCTTTGCGGATGACACCGGAATTTGCATGACAGTGTCATCCATCGAAGACACTGCAAGACTCCAGGCGGACGTCAACAGATCTTTAAATGGACCACAGAAAACAACATGAAGTTCAGTGATGACAAATTTCAATTACTCAGCTTTGGAAAACTCGAGGAAATTAAAACTATCAGAGTATAAAACAAATTACAACCACTCACTGGAGTGAAAAACTAATGTGAAGGACCTGGGAGTGATAATGTCATAGAACCTGATTTTCAAAGACCACAACAATGTATCTACCTCATCTGCTAGGAAAATGATAGGATGGATAATGAGAACCTTCAAAACTAGGGACACCAAGCCCATGATGATTCTCTTCAAATAGCTTGTTCTCTCTAGGCTGGAATACTGCTGTACATTAACTGCCCTCTTCAAGGCTGGCGACATTACTGACCTGGAGAATATAGAGAGAACTTTCACAGCACACATAAGTACTATAAAGCACCTAAATTGCTGGGAACAGTTGAAATCCCATGATGTGCGTTCCCTGGAACGTAGAGAGATGCATGATAATATACACTTGGAAAATCCCTGAGGGTCTAGTCCCAGGTCTTCGCACGAAAATCACTCCCTACGAAAGCAAAAGACTCGGCAGGAGATACAACATCCCCTCAGTGAAAAACAGGGGCGCCACGAGTACACTAAGAGACAACATAGTAAGTGTCAGGGGCCCAAGACTGTTCAACTGCCTCCCAGCATACATAAGGGGGATTGCCAATAGACCCCTGGTTGTCTTCAAGAAGGCACTGGACAAACAGCTAAAGTCAGTACCTGACCAGCCGGGCTGTGGTCCATACGTCGGCTTATGTGAGGCCAGCGCTAACAGCCTGGTTGATCAGGCCCTGATCCACCACGAGGCCTGGTCACGAACCGGGCCGCGGGGGCGTTGACCCCGGAACCCCCCCCTCCAGGGTTCAGGGCGAGACACTAGCGGGAGAGTACTGTACCACTGTTTATGATGATGTGTGAGGGGAGACAGTAGAGATACTGCAGTAAGATGCTGGGACTTGAGTCATCTGTCTCACCCAGGATGTTGTTGTCTCTCATCTCAGTCACAAGCTCGCTCTCATCTCTCCTCTCTCTCTCTCTCTCTCTCTCTCTCTCTCTCTCTCTCTCTCTCTCTCTCTCTCTTATAACAGATTACTTATTATAGTCACATTCCAAGAGAGAGAGAGAGAGAGAGAGAGAGAGAGAGAGAGAGAGAGAGAGAGAGTTATTAAATATACTTTCATTACAGCATCTCGTAAGACACAAAGTAATCTTGACTGGTGGTAAACAGGTGACATGCTGCCTCAATGAGCCTCGTGTAGTAGATAGTCTTGAAACCCCATTAACCAACCAATACATCTTTTCTCCCTTCAAATACGTGTTGTAACGCTAGTTAAAAAACAGCTCTTGATCCAGGGAGTTGGAGCTATTCTGACCATTGGGTCAAAACTGATCATCTCACATTCCTAATGTTCTATGTGATTTATTTTAAATAATAATAATAATAATAACAATAATAATAATAATAATAATAATAATAATAATAACAACAACAACAATAATAATAATAATAATAATAATAATAATAATAATAACAATAATAATAATAATAATAATAATAATAATAATAATAATAATAATAATAATAATAATAATAATAATAATAATAACAATAATAATAATAATAATAATAATAATAATAATAATAATAATAATAATAATAATAATAATAATAATAATAATAATAATAATAATAATAATAATAATAATAATAATAATAATAATAATAACAACAACAACAACAATAATAATAATAATAATAATAATAATAATAATAATAATAATAATAATAATAATAATAATAATAATAATAATAATAATAATAATAATAATCTTTTCCTGTTATCAGGTGCAGTGAGGCTCGGACGGCAACTAAATTATCAGTGCTGAAACTCAATTATCTGTGAATAAAGTTAATTTTCAGTGAATAAACTCAATTATCAGTGAATGAACTTAATTATCAGTGAATAAACTTTATCAGTGAATAAGCAGTTATCAGTGAAGAAACTCAATTATCAGTGAATAAACTCAGTTATCAGCGAATAAAGTTAATTATCAGTGTTTAAACATAATTATCAGTGAATAAACTTAATTATCAGCGAAGAAACTCAATATCAGTTAATAAATTTAATTATCAGTGAATAAGCAATTATCAGTGAATAAACTCAATTATTATCAGTGAACAAATTCAGTTATCAGTGAATAAGCAACTATCAGTGAATAAACTCAATTTTCAGTGAATAAACTCAATTATCAGTGAATAAACTCAATTATCAGTGAATAAACTCAATTATCAGTGAATAAACTCAATTATCAGTGAATAAACTCAATTATCAGTGAATAAACTCAATTTTCAGTGAATAAACTCAATTATCAGTGAATAAACTCAATTATCAGTGAATAAACTCAATTATCAGTGAATAAACTCAATTATCAGTGAATAAGCAATTATCAGTGAATAAACTCAATTTTCAGTGAATAAACTCAATTATCAGTGAATAAACTCAATTATCAGTGAATAAACTCAATTATCAGTGAATAAACTCAATTATCAGTGAATAAACTCAATTATCAGTGTGCATGCCCTGATTATCAACGCAGAAACCCGATTATCAGGGAAGACAATAAATATTCGTACAGAAACCAAATTATCAGTTTACAAATTAAATTATTATTAAAAACAAAGTCTTGCAGACACTGAATTATTGGCTAGATAGATAATTATTGAAGGGGAAAAATAATTTGCAAATTGAATTATTGATACAACTGAATTATTCTTACGGAAGCTGAATAATCGGCGAATATATTCGTATATAAACTGAATTATTTGTTCAGAGAATTATTACCTGGTTAAGAGATTATCGTAAGACGGAAATTATATTATTGTTGAAGAGGATTATTTTTTTTTCACAGAAAGTGAATTATTGAAGACACTGGATTATCAGAGCATTGTGATGCGTTGTGACGCAGTGTGACGCAGTTTAACGTATTGCGACGCGTTGTGAGCCATCGTAACGCAGTGTGACGCGTTGTGACTCATTGTGAAGCGTTGTGACGCATTGTGAAGCATCGTGACGCATTGTGACGCATTGTGACGCATCGTAACGCAGTGTGACGCATTGTGAAGCATCGTAACGCAGTGTGACGCATTGTGAAGCATCGTAACGCAGTGTGACGCATTGTGACGCATTGTGAAGCGTCGTGACGCATTGTGAAGCATCGTGACGCATTGTGACGCATTGTGAAGCATCGTAACGCAGTGTGACGCATTGTGACGCATTGTGAAGCGTCGTGACGCATTGTGAAGCATCGTGACGCATTGTGACGCATTGTGAAGCATCGTAACGCAGTGTGACGCATTGTGAAGCGTCGTGACGCATTGTGAAGCATCGTGACGCATTGTGACGCATTGTGAAGCATCGTAACGCACTGTGACGCGTTGTGACGCATTGTGAAGCATCGTGACGCATTGTGACGCATTGTGAAGCATCGTGACGCATTGTGACGCATTGTGAAGCATCGTGACGCATTGTGACGCATTGTGAAGCATCGTAACGCAGTGTGACGCGTTGTGACGCATTGTGACACCGAGAGGAGCGTCACATGGCAGTGTTCACCTGATCAAGGTGAGTAGTACCCGAACTTTTGATACTCTTGATCCAAGGAATTAGAGCAGCACCTTTCTTCCCCTCCTCCGGTACCCATAAAAATTTAGAGCTTCCCTTATTAAGAAAATTAGAACTTTGATGGTTCTTTTGAACTTTCTATAAAGTTTCTTTTGAACTTTCTATAAAGTTTCTTTAGAACTTTCTATAAAGTTTCTTTTGAACTTTGTATAAAGTTTCTTTTGAACTTTCTATAAAGTTTCTTTTAAACTTTCTATAAAGTTTCTTTAGAACTTTCTATAAAGTTTCTTTTGAACTTTCTATAAAGTTTCTTTTGAACTTTCTATAAAGTTTCTTTTAAACTTTCTATAAAGTTTCTTTTGAACTTTCTATAAAGTTTCTTTTGAACTTTGTATAAAGTTTCTTTTGAACTTTCTATAAAGTTTCTTTTGAACTTTCTATAAAGTTTCTTTTGAACTTTCTATAAAGTTTCTTTAGAACTTTCTATAAAGTTTCTTTTGAACTTTGTATAAAGTTTCTTTTGAACTTTCTATAAAGTTTATTTTAAACTTTCTATAAAGTTTCTTTTGAACTTTCTATAAAGTTTCTTTTGAACTTCGTATAAAGTTTCTTTTGAACTTTCTATAAAGTTTCTTTTGAACTTTGTATAAAGTTTCTTTTGAACTTTCTATAAAGTTTCTTTTGAACTTTCTATAAAGTTTCTTTTGAACTTTGTATAAAGTTTCTTTTGAACTTTCTATAAAGTTTCTTTTGAACTTTGTATAAAGTTTCATTTGAACTTTCTATAAAGTTTCTTTTGAACTTTCTATAAAGTTTCTTTTGAACTTTCTATAAAGTTTCTTTTGAACTTTGTATAAAGTTTCTTTTGAACTTTCTATAAAGTTTCTTTTGAACTTTGTATAAAGTTTCTTTTGAACTTTCTATAAAGTTTCTTTTGAACTTTGTATAAAGTTTCTTTTGAACTTTCTATAAAGTTTCTTTTGAACTTTGTATAAAGTTTCTTTTGAACTTTGTATAAAGTTTCTTTTGAACTTTCTATAAAGTTTCTTTTGAACTTTCTATAAAGTTTCTTTTGAACTTTCTATAAAGTTTCTTTTGAACTTTCTATAAAGTTTCTTTTGAACTTTCTATAAAGTTTCTTTTGAACTTTCTATAAAATTTCTTTTGAACTTTCTATAAAGTTTCTTTTGAACTTTCTATAAAGTTTCTTTTGAACTTTGTATAAAGTTTCTTTTGAACTTTGTATAAAGTTTCTTTTGAACTTTCTGTAAAGTTTCTTTTGAACTTTGTATAAAGTTTCTTTTGAACTTTCTGTAAAGTTTCTTTTGAACTTTGTATAAAGTTTCTTTTGAACTTTGTATAAAGTTTCTTTTGAACTTTGTATAAAGTTTCTTTTGAACTTTCCATAAAGTTTCTTTTGAACTTTCCATAAAGTTTCTTTAGAACTTTGTATAAAGTTTCTTTTGAACTTTGTATAAAGTTTCTTTTGAACTTTGTATAAAGTTTCTTTTGAACTTTCTATAAAGTTTCTTTTGAACTTTGTATAAAGTTTCTTTTGAACTTTCTATAAAGTTTCTTTTGAACTTTGTATAAAGTTTCTTTTGAACTTTCTATAAAGTTTCTTTTGAACTTTCTATAAAGTTTCTTTTGAACTTTCTATAAAGTTTCTTTTGAACTTTGTATAAAGTTTCTTTTGAACTTTCTATAAAGTTTCTTTTGAACTTTGTATAAAGTTTCTTTTGAACTTTCTATAAAGTTTCTTTTGAACTTTCTATAAAGTTTCTTTTGAACTTTCTATAAAGTTTCTTTTGAACTTTGTATAAAGTTTCTTTTGAACTTTCTATAAAGTTTCTTTTGAACTTTCTATAAAGTTTCTTTTGAACTTTCTATAAAGTTTCTTTTGAACTTTCTATAAAGTTTCTTTTGAACTTTCTATAAAGTTTCTTTTGAACTTTCTATAAAGTTTCTTTTGAACTTTGTATAAAGTTTCTTTTGAACTTTCTATACAGTTTCTTTTGAACTTTGTATAAAGTTTCTTTTGAACTTTCTATAAAGTTTCTTTTGAACTTTGTATAAAGTTTCTTTTGAACTTTCTATAAAGTTTCTTTTGAACTTTCTATAAAGTTTCTTTTGAACTTTCTATAAAGTTTCTTTTGAACTTTGTATAAAGTTTCTTTTGAACTTTCTATAAAGTTTCTTTTGAACTTTGTATAAAGTTTCTTTTGAACTTTCTATAAAGTTTCTTTTGAACTTCCTATAAAGTTTCTTTTGAACTTTCTATAAAGTTTCTTTTGAACTTTGTATAAAGTTTCTTTTGAACTTTCTATAAAGTTTCTTTTGAACTTTGTATAAAGTTTCTTTTGAACTTTCTATAAAGTTTCTTTTGAACTTTCTATAAAGTTTCTTTTGAACTTTCTATAAAGTTTCTTTTGAACTTTCTATAAAGTTTCTTTTGAACTTTCTATAAAGTTTCTTTTGAACTTTCTATAAAGTTTCTTTTGAACTTTGTATAAAGTTTCTTTTGAACTTTGTATAAAGTTTCTTTTGAACTTTCTATAAAGTTTCTTTTGAACTTCCTGGTTATTTGAAAGTTTTAAAGCTTTTATTGGGAAGGGTTAAACTCGTTTGGGTGGTAGATCGTCTGGGGAATGAAGAGTGATCGGGTTTGATTCGAGGAAGAGGATGGCGGCTCTAAATCCTTTAATACACAGTATTATCTAATGTTATTCTGTCTGTGTGACTGTCTGTGTGACCGTCTGTATGACTCTCTGTGAGACTGTCTGTCTGTCTGTGTGACTGTCTGTATGACTCTCTGTGTGACTGTCTGTCTGTGTGACTGTCTGTATGACTCTCTGTGTGACTGTCTGTCTGTGTGACTGTCTGTATGTGTGACTGTGTGACTGTCTGTCTGTGTGACTGTCTGTCTGTGTGACTGTCTGTATGTGTGACTGTGTGACTGTTTGTCTGTGTGACTGTCTGTGTGACTGTCTGTCTGTGTGACTGTCTGTCTGTGTGACTGTCTGTCTGTGTGACTGTCTGTCTGTGTGACTGTCTGTCTGTGTGACTGTCTGTCTGTGTGACTGTCTGTCTGTGTGACTGTCTGTATGTGTGACTGTGTGACTGTTTGTCTGTGTGACTGTCTGTGTGACTGTCTGTGTGACTGTCTGTGTGACTGTCTGTCTGTGTGACTGTCTGTCTGTGTGACTGTCTGTCTGTGTGACTGTCTGTGTGACCGTCTGTATGACTCTCAGTGTGACTGTCTGTCTGTGTGACTGTCTGTATGACTCTCTCTGTGACTGTCTGTGTGACTGTCTGTATGACTCTCTGTGTGACTGTCTGTCTGTGTGACTGTCTGTATGACTCTCTGTGTGACTGTCTGTCTGTGTGACTGTCTGTATGACTCTGTGTGACTGTCTGTCTGTGTGACTGTCTGTATGACTCTCAGTGTGACTGTCTGTCTGTGTGACTGTCTGTATGACTCTGTGTGACTGTCTACAGTAACTAACATTTTCACTTGTACCTGGCATCGAACCACGGACACTCAGTGCAAGGTGAGTGCGCTAACAACCGAGCTACGGACACCAGAATGTACTTACCAAGTCTCTTTGTCGTGGGACAATTATTAAAGTCTTAGTTAAAATACGTAAATAAATCCTACAATTCGTAAAATATTTTATAGACTAATTCATTATTATAATTGTAAACTAAAATTGTTAATTAAAATTGTAAACTAAAATTGTTAATTAAAATTAGTCATTAAATTGCATCTCAAAGGACCCAGGACACACTAACGAAATTCTGAAGAAAATTTTCTTGAAAAACGAATGCGAGTTGGGTTGTTATTACTCGCTAAATTGTTATTGCTACTCAAAAAAGTAATTCAATGATATATAAAACTTGTAAATTCGTAAAAAATAGCGCTTTTGTTTATTCGTTAATGACAAGATGACAGTAAGAATCCTGTTGTCTACTGTATTTGACTTTAAGTTTGACCAGGAACACAGTCGCTGTTGTTGCAAGTAGGTGAGGGTTACTGTACCAGGCACCACCAGCATACAAGTAGTGTATTAACACAAGGGTATTGTAGCAGCCACCACTGTAGTACCTACCACCTGGGTACTGTAGCAGCCACCACTGTAGTACCTACCACCTGGGTACTGTAGCAGCCACCACTGTAGTACCTACCACCTGGGTACTGTAGCAGCCATCACTGTAGTACCTGCCACCTGGGTATTGTAGCAGCCACCACTGTAGTACCTACCACCTGAGTACTGTAGCAGCCACCACTGTAGTACCTACCACCTGGGTACTGTAGCAGCCACCACTGTAGTACTTACCAACTGAGTACTGTAGCAGCCACCACTGTAGTACCTACCACCTGAGTACTGTAGCAGCCACCACTGTAGTACCTACCACCTGAGTACTGTAGCAGCCATCACTGTAGTACCTACCACCTGAGTACTGTAGCAGCCATCACTGTAGTACCTACCACCTGAGTACTGTAGCAGCCATCACTGTAGTACCTACCACCTGAGTACTGTAGCAGCCACCACAGAGTACTGTAGCAGCCATCACTGTAGTACCTACCAACTGAGTACTGTAGCAGCCACCACTGTAGTACCTACTGAGTACTGTAGCAGCCACCACTGTAGTACCTACCACCTGAGTACTGTAGCAGCCATCACTGTAGCCACCACTGAGTAGTAGCAGCCACACTACCTACCACCTGAGTACTGTAGCAGCCATCACTGTAGTACCTGCCACCTGAGTACTGTAGCAGCCATCACTGTAGTACCTACCAACTGAGTACTGGAGCAGCCATCACTGTAGTACCTACCAACTGAGTACTGTAGCAGCCATCACTGTAGTACCTACCACCTGAGTACTGTAGCAGCCACCACTGTAGTACCTACCAACTGAGTACTGTAGCAGCCATCACTGTAGTACCTACCACCTGAGTACTGTAGCAGCCATCACTGTAGTACCTACCACCTGAGTACTGTAGCAGCCACCACTGTAGTACCTACCAACTGAGTACTGTAGTAGCCACCACTGTAGTACCTACCAACTGAGTACTGTAGCAGCCACTGTAGCAGCCACCACTGTAGTACCTACCACCTGGGTACTGTAGCAGCCACCACTGTAGTACTTACCAACTGAGTACTGTAGCAGCCACCACTGTAGTACCTACCACCTGAGTACTGTAGCAGCCACCACTGTAGTACCTACCACCTGAGTACTGTAGCAGCCACCACTGTAGTACCTACCAACTGAGTACTGTAGCAGCCACCACTGTAGTACCTACCACCTGAGTACTGTAGCAGCCACCACTGTAGTACCTACCACCTGAGTACTGTAGCAGCCACCACTGTAGTACCTACCAACTGAGTACTGTAGCAGCCACCACTGTAGTACCTACCAACTGAGTACTGTAGCAGCCACCACTGTAGTACTTACCAACTGAGTACTGTAGCAGCCACCACTGTAGTACCTACCACCTGAGTACTGTAGCAGCCACCACTGTAGTACCTACCAACTGAGTACTGTAGCAGCCACCACTGTAGTACCTACCACCTGAGTACTGTAGCAGCCACCACTGTAGTACCTACCACCTGAGTACTGTAGCAGCCACCACTGTAGTACCTACCACCTGAGTACTGTAGCAGCCATCACTGTAGTACCTACCACCTGAGTACTGTAGCAGCCATCACTGTAGAACTTACCAACTGAGTACTGTAGCAGCCAACACTGTAGTACCTACCACCTGAGTACTGTAGCAGCCATCACTGTAGTACCTACCACCTGAGTACTGTAGCAGCCATCACAGTAGTACCTACCACCTGAGTACTGTAGCAGCCACCAATGTAGTACCTACCACCTGGGTACTGTAGCAGCCATCACTGTAGTACCTACCACCTGGGTACTGTAGCAGCCACCACTGTAGTACCTACCACCTGAGTACTGTAGCAGCCACCACTGTAGTACCTACCAACTGAGTACTGTAGCAGCCATCACTGTAGTACCTACCACCTGAGTACTGTAGCAGCCACCACTGTAGTACCTACCACCTGAGTACTGTAGCAGCCACCACTGTAGTACCTACCAACTGAGTACTGTAGCAGCCACCACTGTAGTACCTACCAACTGAGTACTGTAGCAGCCACCACTGTAGTACCTACCACCTGGGTACTGTAGCAGCCACCACTGTAGTACCTACCACCTGAGTACTGTAGCAGCCATCACTGTAGTACCTACCACCTGAGTACTGTAGCAGCCATCACTGTAGTACCTACCACCTGAGTACTGTAGCAGCCACCACTGTAGTACCTACCACCTGAGTACTGTAGCAGCCACCACTGTAGTACCTACCACCTGAGTACTGTAGCAGCCACCACTGTAGTACCTACCACCTGAGTACTGTAGCAGCCACCACTGTAGTACCTACCACCTGAGTACTGTAGCAGCCACCACTGTAGTACCTACCACCTGAGTACTGTAGCAGCCACCACTGTAGTACCTACCACCTGGGTACTGTAGCAGCCATCACTGTAGTACCTACCACCTGAGTACTGTAGCAGCCATCACTGTAGTACCTACCACCTGAGTACTGTAGCAGCCATCACTGTAGTACCTACCACCTGGGTACTGTAGCAGCCACCACTGTAGTACCTACCACCTGAGTACTGTAGCAGCCACCACTGTAGTACCTACCACCTGGGTACTGTAGCAACCATCACTGTAGTACCTACCACCTGAGTACTGTAGCAGCCACCACTGTAGTACCTACCACCTGGGTACTGTAGCAGCCACCACTGTAGTACCTACCACCTGAGTACCGCAGCAGCCATCACTGTAGTACCTACCACCTGGGTACTGTAGCAGCCACCACTGTAGTACCTACCACCTGAGTACTGTAGCAGCCATCACTGTAGTACCTACCACCTGAGTACTGTAGCAGCCATCACTGTAGTACCTACCACCTGAGTACTGTAGCAGCCACCACTGTAGTACCTACCACCTGAGTACTGTAGCAGCCATCACTGTAGTACCTACCACCTGAGTACTGTAGCAGCCATCACTGTAGTACCTACCACCTGAGTACTGTAGCAGCCACCACTGTAGTACCTACCACCTGAGTACTGTAGCAACCATCACTGTAGTACCTACCACCTGAGTACTGTAGCAGCCACCACTGTAGTACCTACCACCTGAGTACTGTAGCAGCCATCACTGTAGTACCTACCACCTGAGTACTGTAGCAGCCATCACTGTAGTACCTACCACCTGAGTACTGTAGCATCTATCACTGATCCCGTAGTCTTCAGTAAACACAGTCCTGGCCAGCACCAGTCATACCCAGTACTGACACGTGTATCAACACATCACACAGGCAGAATGGAATAATTAGGTTAGGTAAGGTTCGTCAGGAAACAGGACAAATGTTTCCTGACGCGGGTCTTAGTCAGATGATGACCCGCCTTTGGAGCTTTTGGTCATCTGACCGAGGCCTTCCGCTGGCTTACCGGTCCACCCCTTTAAAAATTATTAAAACACCAAACATTGCTTTTAGCCAGTAAAGTTTATCGTAACTTAAATACATCCTTATTAGTGTAGCTTATTTAGACGTGATGTAGCGAAATTGACAGGTGTTTCTCTTTACTAATTTTGTGTTGTAAATAAACTAGTGATAGAATAATAATAATAATAATAATAATAATAATAATAATAATAATAATAATAATAATAATAATAATAATAATAATAATAATAATAATAATAATAATAATAATAATAATAATAATAATAATTATAATAATAATAATAATAATTATAATAATAATAATAATAATAATAATAATAATAATAATAATAATAATAATAATAATAATAATAATAATAATAATAATAATAATAATAATAATAATAATAATAATAATAATAATAATAATAATAATAATAATAATAATAATAATAATAATAATAATAATAATAATAATAATAATAATAATAATAATAATAATTATAATAATAATAATAATAATAATAATAATAATAATAATAATAATAATAATAATAATAATAATTATAATAATAATAATAATAATAATAATAATAATAATAATAATAATAGTAATAATAATCTTTATTTCTACGTATACATGTACTTACGGAATTACTGACAATATATTAGGTACAAGTACAGAGGTGCAACTAATGTGACTATTGTGACAACGTTTCGCTCTCCAGGAGTTTTGTCAAGTTCCAGGTGAGCGAAACGTTGCTGTATTGAATTGTTACATTAGCTGTGTCGTTGTCCGCTTACCTAACAAACCAGTGTTAGGTGAGGAAAAGTTAGTCAACTAGCTGAAGGGACTTTTGATTCTAGGAACCTGAGCTGCCCTTTCCTCGGATCATACCTGATTGTCTCCCATAAGGATTATAAGAGAATGAGTACTAACTTACTGAAGAGATATTATCTACCTATGAATGTGTGTAGCCACTTATGTGTGTGGTTGCAGCTCCTGGCCCCGCCTCTTCTCTGGTCGCTACTAAATCCATTCTCTCCCTGCTCCATGTGATTTATCTTACCTCTTCTTAAAGCTGAGTATCAATTCTGCCTTCATTACATAGCTCTTTAGATTGTTCCACTTCCTGACAACTCTGTGACTGAAGAAATACTTCCTAACATCCCTTTGATTCATCTGAGTTTTCAACTTTCAGTTATGACCCCTTTTTGCTCTGTCCCATCTCTGAAATATTCTGTCCGTATCTACCCTGTCAATACGTCTCAGTATTTTATATGTCGTTATTATGTTTCCCCTGACACTCTTGTTCTCCAGTGTCGTCAGGTTGATTTCCCTTAACTTCTTCTTGTAAGACAAACCCAAAACCTTTGGGTCTAGTCTTGTTGCAAACCTCTGCACTTTCTCTAATTTCTTGGCGTATTTGACCAGGTGTGGGTTTCCTTACTGGTGCTGCATACTCCAATATGGGCCTGACGTACACGGTGTACAGTGTCTTGAATGACTCCTTACTCAGGTGTCGAAATGCTGTTCTTAGGTTTGCCAGGCACCCATATGCTGCAGCAGTTATTTGACTGATGTTCGCCTCAGGAGATATGCTCGGTATTATAGTCACCCCAAGATCCTTTTCCTTGAGTGAAATTTGTAGTCTTTAGCCTCCTAGGCTGTACTCCGTCTACGGTCTCCTTTGAACCTCCCCAATCTTAATGACTTTGCACTCGGTGGGGTTAAATTCCAGGAGCCAGTTGTTGGACCAGGCTTGCAGCCTATCTAGATCCCTTTGTAGTCCTACCTGATCCTCTTCCGTTCGAATTCTAAGCATTAGTTCACATCGTCTGTAAACAGGGACACCTCTGAATCTGTTCCTCCTGTAATGTCATTCACATACGTATACCAGAAACAGCACCGGCCCTAGGACTGACCCAAGAGGGGCCCCACTCGTCACAGGTGCCCACTCTGACACCTCATCTTGTACCATCACTCGTCGTTTCGTTCCTGTTAGGTATTTTCTGATCCATTGCAATGCCTTCCTTGTTATCCCTGCCTACTCCTTTAGCTTTTGCACTAATCTCTTCTTCGGAACTGTGTCGAAAGTTTTCTTACATTCCAAGAAAATGCAGTCTATCCTCCTCTCTCTCTCTCTCTCTCTCTCTCTCTCTCTCTCTCTCTCTCTCTCTCTCTCTCTCTCTCTCTCTCTCTCTCTCTCTCTCTCTCTCCTCTCTCTCTCTCACTCTCTCGTCTTACTTCTGTCACCTTGTCATATAACTCCAGTAGGTTTGTGACACATGGTTTACCCTCCCTGCAACCGTGCTGGTTATCGTGTATAAGCTCATTCCTTTCTAGGTGTTCCACCACTCTTCTCCTGACAAACTTCTCTATGACTTTGCTTACTATACATGTCAGTGAGTGACACTGGTCTGTAGGTTAATGCCACCTGTCTCCTTTCTTAAAAAATCGGACTACATTTGCTGTCTTCCAGACCTCAGGTAGTCGCCCTGTTTCTATAGATGTGTTAAAGATTGTTGTTATTGGTACACAGAGCACCCCTGCTCCCTCTCTCAGGACCCACAGAGATGTTGTCCGGTCCCACCTCCTCCTTGACTTGCCGGTACTCTCCCGGCCCGGGTCTTGTCCAAATTGTGACCCGGAGTATCTGAGACCACGGCCCCACAACCTTTAAGGTATCTAGTTCACTTAGCAGCCTCTTCACCACCTCCTCGGTTGTGTGTATTGCGTCCAGCAATTGTTGGCGTACCCCACCGTTTCAGTATTCTGGAGTCCTTTCTGTCTCCACTGTAAATACTTCTCTAAATCTCATGTTGAGCTCTTCACATACTTCCTGGTCGTTTCTTGTGATCTCCCCTCCTTCCTTCCTCAGCCTGATTACCTGGTCCTTGACTGTTGTTTTCCTCCTGATGTGGCTGTACAACAGCTTTGGGTCACATTTGGCTTTCGATGATATGTCATTCTCGTATTGCCGTTGGGCCTCCCTCCTTATTCATACATATTCTTTTCTGGGTCTACGGCTAATCTGCTTATACTTCCTTGGTCCTTTGTCTTCTATACGATTTACATTCTCTAGCCCATTTAGTTTTGGCTTCTCTACACTTTTGGGTGAACCAGGGGCTCGTTCTGGTCTTCCCGTTGTTTCTGTCGCCCTTGGGTACGAACCTCTCCTGTACCTCCTTGCTTGTGTGTGTGTGTGTATTTGTGTGTATGTGATGTTGGAGGCTCGATCCTCCGACCTCACAGACGGGAGTATAATTTCATAACCCAGTTTGTGATCGCTAATGATATTTGATGTGATTGAAGAAATCGCCGGGACATTAAAGGTTATCGAAGTCCTTTGATGACTATAGGATCACGAATCCTATACGAATATGAGGAAAGGTCCTCAGTCCTGATAAATTAGTCCCTCAGCCTTCATAGGTGGTCATTCCCTCAGCCCTGATAGGTGGTCAGTCACTCAGTCTTGATAGGTGGTCAGTCCCTCAACCCTGATAGGTGGTCAGTCCCTCAGCCCTGATAGGTGGTCAGTCCCTCAGTCTTGATAGGTGGTCAGTCCCTCAACCCTGATAGGTGGTCAGTCACTCAGTCTTGATAGGTGGTCAGTCCCTCAACCCTGATAGGTGGTCAGTCCCTCAGTCTTGATAGGTGGTCAGTCCCTCAGTCTTGATAGATGGTCAGTTCCTCAGTCTTTATAAGTGTTCGAACAAGTGACCCAGGGGTTCAAAGTCTTCAGACAAGTGACTCAGGTGCTCAGAGACTTCAGACAAGTGACCCAGGGGTTCAGAGACTTCAGACAAATGATCCAGGTATTCAGAGACTTCAGACAAGTGACCCAGGTGTTCAGAGATTTCAGACAAGTGACCCAGGGGTTCAGAAACTTCAGACAAGTGATCCAGGGGTTCAGACAAGTGACCAAGGGGTTCAGATAAGTGACCCAGGTGTTCAGAGACTTCAGGCAGCTGAATAGCCAATTAGCACAATGACGCTCTCTGATTGGCTCCAATACCAGAAGGGAATTGTTTCCTGAATCCCATTTCTTTTGTCTTATTTCTGACGCGTGGAGGTGATGGGAATAGTGGGAGATGGGAGAGAATGGTGGAGGATGGTGGGAGATGGGAGAGAATGATGGAGGATGTTGGGAGTTGGGAGAGAATGGTGGGAGATGTGAGAGAATGGTGGAGGATAGTGGGAGATGTGAGAGAATGGTGGAAGATGGTAGGAGATATTAAATAATATCCTACCTCGAACTTCTACTTCAGTTCCTTGCTGCCACTCCAGTTCTATACACATTCACACATCCTATTCCATCTCTTCTAATTACTCCAATCCCCCTACGAATTTGTGCGTAATTTTTTTTTTATCCCGTTGAAAATATTCAAAATATTCATACCACATATTACTATCCAATATATCTTAATTACCTCCAGTCTCCTTCTTGCTACAACGTTTAAAGCCCATGGCTCACACCCATGTGCTGGTGCCAGTATACTCTGATGCAGTCCTCTATTTCGCCTCTGTGGATCACCTTCGTTTCCAGAGGTAAAGATGATAACGGTATACAATACTGACAGGTTGATAAGACATACGTGTAACAGTTAGGTATTTTTATTCCGAAACGTTTCGCCCACACAGTAGACCTCTTCAGTCCTCTGTACTCGACTGAAGAAACCTGGAGATAAATGGTATAAAATACCACGATGGAAAAGCAAACTCAGTTGCAGTATAATGCGATCCTTTATTGACAACGTTTCGCCCACACAGTGGGCTTTATCAAGTCATAGTGTGGAGAGTCAGGTGGAGACTGCTGGGTAGGATGGACCTGAGACGGACTTCATGAGACGGGTGAGTGTGTATGTGGTTATGTGGTTATGTGGTTATGTGGTTATGTGGTTATGTGGTTATGTGGTTATGTGGTTATGTGGTTATGTAGTTATGTAGTTATGTGGTTATGTAGTTATGTGGCAAGAGGGTCACCTATGTTATAGAAGCTGTTCTTGTTCACCATCAGTAAAATAGGTACCTGGGTGTTAGTGGACTGGTGTGGGTCGCATCCTGGGTGTTAGTGGATTGGTGTGGGTCGCATCCTGGGTGTTAGTGGATTGGTGTGGGTCGCATCCTGGGTGTTAGTGGACTGGTGTGGGTCGCATCCTGGGTGTTAGTGGACTGGTGTGGGTCGCATCCTGGGTGTTAGTGGATTGGTGTGGGTCGCATCCTGGGTGTTAGTGGACTGGTGTGGGTCACATCCTGGGTGTTAGTGGATTGGTGTGGGTCACATCCTGGGTGTTAGTGGACTGGTGTGGGTCGCATCCTGGGTGTTAGTGGACTGGTGTGGGTCGCATCCTGGGTGTTAGTGGACTGGTGTGGGTCGCATCCTGGGTGTTAGTGGACTGGTGTGGGTCGCATCCTGGGTGTTAGTGGACTGGTGTGGGTCGCATCCTGGGTGTTAGTGGACTGGTGT